>NC_142804.1:17669885-17764654 GCF_049724085.1 Artemia sp. Qi Xiang Cuo
TAGGAACTTTGGTTTCATCAATCCTAATTAAATCTAAATATTTGTCATTTTCCATTTATACAAAATATGGAAATAGACACATTCTGTATTGTATAGACACAGGTGTCGGGTAGGTGTCAGGTTTTGGGTAGACATAGGCATCTATTTGACATTGGGCTCCAGTTACAAGCTTAATAGGTTAATGATAAACTACAGAGGAAATCAACAAACTTCCCTGCATTGAACAGAGCTTAAAGCAGTTAATTGCAATAACTTGCTGAATAAGGGTAGCTAAATCAATAAGAATTCCAAATAGGGATAGGTCCTTTTATTAGACAGTGAAACAAAAATATAAATCAAAGACTCTAAATATTTCGATGACACAGTCGGTCATCATCATCTGTAGAGTTACTAACTTATCAAAATCAAAACAAACTGCTTTTATACTAAACAAAATAATCACTTCCGGGTCAAAGCAAGTTACCGGTCCATTGACTTGGAAAGTTCACTAACTGTTCTTGAATCTTGTAATACTGCATTGAATATTCTTCTAATTAAAAATGAAATAATGCTGAATTTACAGGTGCTAGATTTATCATTTTATTTTCCTAATAGTAAATGAAATGTTGGTGATTCTGAAATTGGTCTGTCATCCCCATATATACGACGTTACTATTATTCTCCATGACCACACTGCCCTTTTCTATGACGAAATCAATAAGAATTCCAAATAGGGATAGGTCCTTTTATTAGACAGTGAAACGAAAATCAAAGAGTTCGTGGTAACGAACTGTAAGTAAGGAGCGACCCGGCTCAATGGTAACCGAAACTCTAAAAAACGGAATTTTTATATCAATAGGTACATCAAAAGAATCAGATTTTAATTCTGATTTCAAATATATACGTTTCATCAGGTTTAATTTCACCCATAAAAAGCTACGCGCCTGAGAAAATTTGGCTGGTTTTCGAAAAAAGGGGGAAAGACCCCCTAAAAATTATAGAAGCTTAATGAAATTCACACCATCATATTAAGCGGATAAGAACACCCTACTATAGAGGTTTTAATCTCCTATCTAGATAAGTATTGAATTTTGCATTTTTTGCCAGAAGAAAGATCACGGATGCGTGTTTATTTGTTTGTTTTTTTTCCAGGGGTAATCGTATTGACCCAGTGGTCCTAGAATATCGTAGGAGGGCTCATTGGAATGGAAACTAAAAGTTCTAGTGCCCTTTTTAAGGGACCAAAAAAATGTAGGGTAACTAGGCCCCCTCCCACGCTCATTTTTTTCTCAAAGCCACCCAATTAAAATTTTGAGATAGCCATTTTGTTCAGCATAGTCGAAAATATAATAAATATGTCTTTTACGATGACTTAATCCCCCACAGTTCCCAGGGAAGGGCTGCAAGTTATTAACTTTGCCCATTGCTAACATTTTGTATTGGTTACTTGGAAGTATACAGAAATTTTCAGGAAGGTTTTTTTCTGGTGGGGGGAGGGCTGGAGGAGTGGGTTATTCGGGAGAATCTTTCCATGGAGGATATTTCTTTGGGGTAAGGGACATTTCTATGAAGGGGGCGCCGTTTCCAACATTTCGGACATTTCCAAGGATTGTTTAAAAAACGATAATAAATTAAATTAAAAAAAACAAGTCTTTTCAACTGGAAGTCAGAAGGAACATCAGAGCTTAAAATCAACAGAAATTATAAAGTATATGATGGAGTTCTCTCCCCAGTCAATACCTCACTGTTTACCCTACAGTTTTTTTAGTGCTTTCAAAAGGGTTATCTATTCTATTTAAACAAACGGCATTTGTGATTCAGGGGTTTGTGAATTAAAATTTTTGTTAACTTTTAACGCAAAAAGCGTGGTATTGAATAAGGGAGAACCCCATCATATACTTAATAAAATATACTTAATAAAAAAAAACAATAAAAAAAAAAAACAAGCGATAAGGCAAAAAATTAATCTAAAATTTTAAAAAATGAAATTTTATTTAAAAAAATTCATAAAAATAATGGTATTATACTTATGATTATAAATATATTAATTTTATTAATTATAGTATTACTCATCAAAGGCTACGAACCTGAGAAAATTTACCTGATTTTCGAAAGAGGGGGGAAACGTCCCTTAAAAGTGAAAGAATTTTAATAAAAATCACACCGTCAGATTCAGCATATCAGAAAACCCTACAACATAGGTTTCAAGCTCATATCTGCGAAAATCTGCAACTTTGTATTTTTTGCCAGACGAAAAATATACGAATATAGAAGTTCGTTACGTAAGTTAATTTGTAAATTACGTCAGAACCAAATTTAGAGACAGCCATTTTGCAAAAGAAAAGTAAAATTTTTATGTAAATTTTGTTTACTTATTCAATGACGGGCGAGCCAAAACAAAAGCTGCATTAACTAAAAAACGATCAGAAATTAAATAAAAAAAACAAGTTTTTTAAACTGAAAGTAAGGAGCGACATTAAAACTTTAAACGAACAGAAATTATTGCGTATATGAAAGGGGCTGTCCCCTCCTCAACGCCTCGCTCTTTACGCTAAAGTTTGACTCTGTCTCACAACTTTATTTTTTAAAACAATAAAAAACTTTTTTAGCGTAGAGAGCGAAGCGTTGAGGAGGGGACATCCCCTTTCATATACGGAATAATTTCTGTTCATTTTAAGTTTTAATGTCGCTCCTTACTTTCAGTTTAAAAAACTTGTTTTTTTTTTATTTAATTTCTGATCGTTTTTTAGTTAATGCAGCTTTTGTTTTGGCTCGCAGCTTTTGTTTTTTTTTATTTAATATAAAAAAAAGACTCTAAATATTTCGATGACACAGTCAGTCATCATCATCAGTAGAGTTACTAACTTATCAAAATTAAAACAAACTGCTTTTATACTAAACAAAATAATCACTTTCGGGTCAAAGCAACTTACCGGTCCATTGACTTAAAAAGTTCACTAACTGTTCTTGAATCTTGTAATGCTTCGTTAAATATTCTTCTAATTAAAAATGAAATAATGCTGAATTTACAAGTGCTAAATTTATCATTTTATTCTTCTAATAGCAAACGAAATGTTGCTGATTTTGAAGTTGGTCTGTCATCCCCATATATACGACGTTACTATTATTCTCCATGACCACACTGCCTTTTCTATGACGAAATAAATAAGAATTCCAAATAGGGATAGGTTCTTTCATTAGACAGTGAAACGAAAATATAACTTGTACCATTCGAATAAACTTGTGCTTGTAATTTTAACTTGTAATTTCAAAGAAACTTGTACCACCTTTACTCAACCCAGTATTAAAAAATTCAAGAACATTTAGTGAACTTTTTAAGTCAATGGACCGGTAACCTGCTTTGACCTGCAATTTCGAAGAAACTTGAAACTGGTGCCTGTCCGCTTACCTACTAGAACAGAGTTTACCGGTGGAAAGCAAAAACTTGGCTCATTGGAACGATAACTTCAAGGCCGTACCTAGGTTTTTTTTTAGGAGGGGGTTTTACTCAAATTTTTTTTCGGGGGGGGGGGTTGCACAAAAAAAAACTCAAAAAACGCATGCAAAATTTATTTATATCCATTTTATGATGTATTTCTCCTGTGCAGACTATAGAACTCCCCTTTAATTTACACACCATAGGCTCTGGCTCAAATACTAGAAAAATTATTCGGCCCCAAATATGAATAATATGCAACTTTCCAAAATATGACGTCATAATCATCCATCCAGCCTGAGGTCGACACTTCCCATAAAAACTACAGATGTCAGACCCTTCCCTCTTTCTAGCAGCAAGTTGTAATCGGCAAACTAGGAAAAAAAAGAACTAATACTTCTTACAACTTACCACAGCACCAAACCTTCGTAAACGGTTACGAAGAAACCTAGTCCTTACTATTGTAATTGGTTTAACACTTGTGTTGTCACAACCAATATGTCTAGCTGCTTACTGTGATTTTGCTATGAGAGTGCAAACATTAAGTTTTACAGTGAAGTAATAAGTCTGATTGTAGCAATTTACAACCTAAACCTGAATTTATTTCCGAGAGTGGTTTACTTCGTGTTTGAGCCAACTTAAACTCGACATCTAGTTTTTGAAGCTGTTACATGACAACAGTAACATCATCACGTGCATGAACTGAGCCCTCCCCCTGCCACCTCAAATAGCTCTACTTCTCTCTATCTTTCTATTTCTTTTTCTGAATAGTTTCATTCTCTAAATTTAAGATTTATGTATTTCCTACTGCACTTATTTATTGCTTCAGGTGGTGAACTCGAGTTAATTCAACTAAATTTAGAACGAAGCCGTTAACAGCTCATCAATTGTCAGAATGTACAAGAAAAAAACACACATGCCGGTGTATGCTCTCCATAGGAGTTCTGTTTTCTTACCTTAGAACAATACCATATTCATTCCAAATTAAACAATTGACGATCGTGTGTTCTTTTAATAAAAACTGAAACAATTGAAGCTTGGACTGTACGTGGGACTACCCGGGGTAGCAATAGTGTGTCTCATATTTGGAGCTGCTCTCCTCTATATCTTATTGATGAATAATTTGAACAAATAAATGAATAATTTAGCTCTAGTTACAAGCTTAATAGGTTAATGATAATCTACTAAGGAAATCAACAAACTTCCCCGCATTTAACAGAGCTTAAAGTAATTAATTGCAATAACTTGATGAATAAGGGTAACTACTATGCTCTACTGAACGCCACTTGAATATAAATTTAATTTCTTGTAAACAATAAAAAAATCTCTTGCAAACCCATATAACCTTTGAAGTAACCAAATTGTAAGCTTATACTGATAGATAAAAATATACCAAGAATTTTCTGTGTTTTGAAGGATAAATTACAGCTTACTTAAGATTAATAATTATGATTTATATTACCATTTAATCAAGATGACACCCATTTTTGATCAAAGAAAATTAGTATTTTTATTTCTTTTGAAGGAAATTCCCAAAATTTTCTTAAATGTCTAAGGCCTAAGTAATATAGATTTATATAGAAGTTAGTAAAATAGACACGACAGCTTTAATATAGATTTAACTGAAGAGTAAGTTGTAATTAAGAGCATTAATTTATTTTCAAGTTTTAAAAGACAGACAGAAACCCTCAACATGACATAATATCTAAATAATTGTTTTGGTCTTCTTTCTTTATCTATGCACCAAAGATTATTGATCATTGCATTAGCCTGGCAACACTAACAAAGACACCTGGGATTACAAAATAAATCTATGGCAGCACTGACAAACACCTGGGATTCAAAACTCGAGAACCTATGGCAGCACTGATAAAAAAATTCAAGGGTTACATAACTTATTTATCAAGTCATAAATTTACGGCAACAGTCACAAAGCACCAGAGATTCAAAACTCGAGAATACATGGCAGCACTGACAAAAATACCTGGGATTTCACAGTTACGGCTCCTTAAGTTGACCTGGAAAATAAAACTTAATATCATTCCTAAGATTCTATTTATACTCTTTGACAACCTGAATACGCTTTCACTCTGCCAACACCGAAAGAAAAGCTCAAAAATTAGGCAAGCCTCTTAAATTTTTTGTTTCTAAGGTGGCTGAGCAAATTTTCTTCAACCCTAAGCATCATATTAAATTTGACGATGCCAGGGTCATAATGACAGAGGTTATGCTCAATGAGCGAGAGAAGCTATGAAAATAAAAAAAAAATGTATGTTTGCAAATTTTTCAATAAACAGGGATATAGCAAGTTTCAATATTGATCTAATTTATAACTCGAAATGGGTCAAACCTGACTATTACAGGTTTGCCTTAATGGTTCAAAAATCAGTGTACCTTGTTGTGTTTTAGTTCAATAGTAGTCAAACGATCACATTTTTGATGATTTGGCAAAACGCAACTGGGCAAAAAGTCCATTTGTTTTTTAGTTTCATTAAACATGAATCATGTTGTATTTTAAATTCATTATGACGCAAGAAAAAAAAACATAAGCTGGTAGGGGTGATTATTCCATCTTGTTATCTGGTAAATTAAAATAGTCTCGTTACCTCAGTCCCAAGAGGGATCCCATTGGAGATCGCCTGAAAGGGAGAGTAAACCACATGATTGTAGAATATCGAAATAAATATTGACATGAATTTGCTGTTAGTTATAGCTGTATAGAATAATATTAAGTTTGTTTTTTTCTTTATCTGGGGATTGTGTATAGCTGTGACTTCGGCTATAGAACAGGAAAGACTTATGCCATTTGTTTTATAATATAATTTGGGTTGATGTGTGAAAATTTATTTAATATAAAATACTATCATCAAATAGTCTTTTTTTGCCAGAAAGAGTACCGCGAATACCATGCTTGTGCCCTGACCTCGGCATCATTTTAACAAGCCATTGGACAATGGTACATTCATTGACATCTTTCTTTTTCAACTGAGAGAACTAAGGCTTGGCTGCAAAACGCTGAAAAAGAGTTGGTGATCAATAGGCGACCATTAGGCCGAACCATTTAAACAAGGAAGACATTGTTAAGCATTATTTTGTTTTTAAGCAATTCAGCTGTTTGGATCACGTATTTTTTATGCATTTTTAATAAGTGTGTTACAATTACGAATGGGAATAAACAAAATCTTAGTCCCAGAGATTCCTTTTTTGTCCAACGTTGAACATAAGCCGGAACCATTAAAACATGGAAGAAATATATGCTTAATGGAAGATCCCTCTCAGATTGCAGTGTGTTTTAGAAGAGCAGATAACTGGGACATAAATTTGGGTGATTCTGAAAAGTATTTTTGGAGTTTCCGATTAGTTGGGTCAAGCTTTTTAGGCAGATGACCAAATTCCATGTCTGCTTGTTGCAACAGTTGATCCTATTCATTAGTTAACTGATAAACCTGGAGTAAATTGATATTTGGGGAGATAAAAGACAGTCAATGTCTGAAAGGTTAAGTGGATGGTATGGTTGTTTACTTTCTAAGCAAAGTAGAATATCCTTTCTGCTTAACACAACAAAATTTGATTTGTTGTCAACTCTAACCGGGTCCTCAACTACTTAAGAAACAAAATTTAATACAAATATAAAAACATTGTTAAAATCAATGCTACAAGAAGCACAATAAGAAATACAAATTTATAATTTATCCTGTTTATGAAAATTTTAAAGACAAATATGTAAATAAATTTATCCCACATAGCCTACATAAATATCGCCAATAACTGATAAGTAACACGTTACTTACAACAAGAAAGAAATTACAGAAGAAGTAATTTGTTGAACCGTAATTAAAAAACATATATTTTGATAAAATAGGTAAGAAAGTTTCATTGAAATTTTACTCAGTTTTGTCTCAGGGCTTGGGGGTCGATTAAAAACCTTCAGGAAAAGTTTATTGTTACAGAGTGTTGGGAGGTGGGTGAGGTTGGGTGAAGGATTAAGGTAGTTAATAATTTTCTGAAGATTCCCGTCAGCTTTATTTATTACTAGCACTTAAGTCCATCGATTTTGGGCCTGCTGCCAGTTAACAAAAATTCAAATCAAAATTGAAATTTACAAACATTGGTAATATTTGAATAATATTCTAGTTTGCTGAAAACTAACATCTAAATATATCCCCCCGGGAACATCTAATATTAAAAAAATAATCTTTTCGGATACAAAATCTATTTGTCATGAATATAATCATAATATCTATTATATGATGTTTATTCAAATCATCACGGTTAAAGTTCTCTGAGATGAAATTTTACCTGTCGAAGAAATTAAGATATTTTTAGTGATCTACTAAACAACGATGATATCAAGATACAGTGTTTAGGGATGATGAAATTAATACCGAAAAAAGGTAACCCTGAAGACCTCAACAACTGGAGGCCAGTTAATATCACCAATTGCAATTGTAGAATTATATCTAACGTATTAGCAAACCGTCTAAAAATAAGTGTTACCATCGGTACTAAGTGTAAACCAAAGAGGAGAACTAGAAAACCGGAAAACAGGAGATGGGTTGGCTAATGTAAGAGATGTAATAATACAAGCAAGAAGTCAAAAGAAAAAAAAGAAAATGAAATATAGGATAACGAGTTATGATGTTGATAAGGCCTTCAATAAAATAAGAAAAAAAAATCTAGTATGGACCATAAATTACTACGGTTTCCAAGAGATATTCATAAAATGGATAAATAGGATAATTGAAAAAACATTACAAGTATTTTGTCTGAATAGCGATGTCATGGGAGGATTTGAAGCAGAAACTGGAGTTTGCCAAGGATGGCTGCCGAGTCTATCACTGATTTAGCTGTATTTTGACCCATTACTAAAATATCTAGAAAAGGAAATAAATGGCATTATAATAGAAAATGTGGCAATGAAGTTGAACAGTTTTGTAGAAGAACTGGCAACGTACACAGAAACTGAAGATGATTTCAAAGTGTCCATTCAGTGCATAGTTGAATGTTTTGACATCTTCAAGCTGCAGCTAAATAGAAATAAGTTTGAAATACTACCATTGGGAGACGAAATAAAAGAGGTGTGTGAGCGGATCCTAAAAAAGTAAAAAACTAAAATATTGGGAATGTTTTTTCAAAGACGTAGGAACCTAACAGAAAGTGAAAACCGGATATACACTATATCAAAATTAAAACGTACTCTTAGGCAAGAATATGAAAGAAGTCTGACTGTTCCAGAGGTTTTTGACCAGAAGGTCCATGTACATCTATTCTTGCCGAGTTTTATGGTATCTGTCCTGTGTTTCGCAATCCCAAAAGACAAATTTAAAGAAAATTGTCGGAGCAATTTACCAGAATATATGTAATGAAAAATTTCCGCCTAAATTTAAAACAAAAAATACATTCATACATGCAATTCATGGAGGCATTAGTTTCATACATGTGCAATTTCACATGAGAGAAATTTTCAGTTTGACACTGTTGTAACACACGATACGAAAAAAAATCATCAAAATCTAATCAAGCATTCGAAGAATTTTATAAAATAGAAAATCTTTTTTATAATTTTTTTTTGTATCTAAAAAACTATGTGAAGAAAAATGAATTACTCATTTATTTTTTACGCATCAAGAAAATATAGAGGAGAGCAGCTCCAAATATGAGACACACTATTGCTACCCCGGGTAGTCCCACGTACAGTCCAAGCTTCAATTGTTTCATTTTTTACTAAAAGCACTTACGATCTTCCATTACTGCAATTGGAATGAATGTGACATTGCTCGTAGGCGAGAAAATAGAATTAATAGGGAGAGCACACACCTGTGGATGGGTTGTGTCCTTGATTACTCTAACATCCGATTAGCTGTTAATTGACTAGTTTTAAATTTTGTGGAATTAGCTCCAGTTCACCAGCTGGACATATTTATGTGACAACACAAGTGTTAAACCAATTACAATAGTAAGGACTAGGTTTCTTCGTAACCGTTTAATCTAGTGTTTAGTTGTAATAAATATTTCTTATATATTTAATTTTCTTAAGAATAAATTATTAATGATAATGCTCCTACCTTATTGTTGATAGAACCATAGGGCATAAGGCTTGTTTCGTGGTCCAATTTGTTTCTCAGAATTAGAAAATTCATTGTTAAAATTTGCCAGGTCTATTATCAGCCAACCGAGATACTTGTTCAAACTCCTGGATTGGCTGACATATTTTGGAAGTGATTAAAGGGGTCTAGGCTACTTGTGCAAGGACAAAATGACTCTAGTGAATGATCACTTTTTCAATATTGGGTCAGCGGATTTACTTTTGTTTCAACCTTTTTTTGGAAAACACGCTCACAATATTGTTTCACTTGTCACCATCTTAAAAAATCTCGTCATTTATTATGAGGAGGTAACAATTTAGTTGTATTGCGTCTGCGGATGGAGACAAATTGCCAAATATTGTCCTTTTCGGCCAACCGTATAGGGCTAAACAAAAAGATGGTTGTCCGTGGCAAGTGGGAGGATGTCATAAAGAAAGGTTTAAGAGAAATGGAAGTTCCTGAGAGGGTGTAAAAAGGGAGCCTTTGAATAGATTGGGATGAAGGAGGAGCATGTTTAATTTTGTTGGCCTCAGGCGGCTTGGTGCTGTGGTAAGCTGTTAGAAGTATTAGTTCTTTTTTTTCCTAGTTTGCCAATTACAACTTGCTGCTAGAAAGAGGGAAGGGTCTGACATCTGTAGTTTTTATGAGAAGTGTCGACTTCAGGCTAGATCGATCATTATGACGTCATATTTTGGAAAGTTGCATATTATTCATACTTGGGGCCGAATAATTTTTCTAGTATTTGAGCCAGAGCCTATAGTGTGTAAATTAAAGGAGAGTTCTATAGTCTGCACAGGAGAAATACATCATAAAATGAATTTAAATACATTTTGTATGCGTTTTTTGAGTTTTTTTGTGTAACCCCCCCCCCCTCCCCCGAAAAAAAATCTTTGAGTAAAACCCCCTCTGAAAGAAAAATCCTAGGTATGGCCTTGAAGTTATTGTTCCAATGAGCCAAAGTTTTTGCTTTCAACCGGTAAACTCTGTTCTAGTAATAAGCGGACAGGCACCAGTTTCAAGTCAAATTTGGACTAAAATGAAAAGATCTCTAAGATGTGAAACAGATATCAGGCCCAATCGTCAAAATTTTTGAAGCTTTACCTTTGCTCCATTCTAAGTACTGATATTAGAATATTGGCCTGTGGAAAAACAAATCAGCTGAGACAGATTTTTGTTTTACTGTCGATCAATAGTCCTTGAAAGGGTTATCATTTTTTTTATTGACACCTGACAACTTTGATGTTGTGGGACGCGTTAAAAAAAAAACTGATTCAAATTATAAGACAAAGGGAGGGACATGTAAGTAACAATTACCTGTGTACCGTATTCATCTTTGCAATGAGGGCTGGCATCTCTTGCTAGATAATGTATCTATTATTTGCTTGTGATGCTTTTGAGGATACGAAAAGTTCGGTTATGTACTCTCTACGCTAAGTGACATACAAGTAAGAATAGTATGTTAGAGAACAGTTATTTTCTTGGTTAAGGGGTTAGATATAAAATGGAAAAAAAACTTGGGGTTGACAATTTCAGTTTTTTAGTTCGTATGAAACAAAATTTGGTTTAAATCTTAGGAGAAGGGGGGGGCTGTAAGAATCAATTGACTGTTAAACCTTGGTCATTTTTTGAGTGAGGATTTTCTTTTACTTGTTTTTGTGCCTAATATTGGTTCCTGATATGCATTTTAGGCTGACGTCATTAGTTTGTCTACATGTCGTTTGTTTCCGATACATTGAGGGTGGTAAAGTTTCCACCCTCATTGTATTTAAGTGTGGTATAGACAGGGACTAGGAACATAGGGGTGACGTTTACGCTGGGAAAACGTAGAATCCTCAACCAAATTTTGAAGTCATCAGTGGCAGGCATATAACAAGAAGCCTTGCTTTTATATCTGCATAAGAGAATTTAAGGTAATATAATTTCTGATCATTTTTAGAATTGTGCTGAAAAATTTCCTACATTAGGAAATTCTCCCCCAAAGCTTTATTCCCATTGAAAAATTCTGCAACCCTGTCACCCCAATAAAAATGTCTAAATATTTTCCAATGTTAAATACTAATATATTACATTGGGCAAATTGCATGACTTATGATACTTTCCCCAGGGATTCTTGGGGGGTCATCTCATCCCCAGGGGCATATATATTGGACCTCTGAATTCAAAGATTCTTGTCTGTTTTTTTTTATTTGCTGAACCAAATAGCTATCTCAGAATTCTGATTGGATGTTTTTTTAGGGGGAATAGGGATATGGAGGGTAGTTGCCCTCCAATCTTTCCAGTCACTTCAAAGGGCGCTGGAACTTTATTTCTGTATGAGAGAGCCCTCTTCTGATCTTCTACAACCATTGGTTCAATGCAATTAACCCCTGGAGAAGATATTTGTCTGTGATGTTTCTTCAGGCAGAAACCTATGCTGAATTTTATTATGTTTTTTTTTATAAGATAGCTTGACTTTTGGGGGTATTTACCCCCATTTTACTAAAATATGGCACACTTTCTCAAGTTCATAGTCTTTATGGGTAACATTAAGCTTTATGGATTTTCCATGTTTAAGATCAGCATACAAAAGCCTATACTTTTGATCTATTGAAAGTAATCAAGATTCTTGCTCTAGAGATTCAGTTACTCTTGTCCCAAGCTACTCCTTACTTACAGTTTGTTGCCAAAAACTGTTTTGAAAGACTTTTAAAAAAGAGTAGGCCCAGGGTAAGATACCCAGTTTTAGACTACTAATCATCACCTTAATAGTTAAACTACTGTAAAACCTTTATTATGCCATCTAGAAATTGGATTATTTCACCCTTAGATTTGTCTAAATTTTCTTAATAAGTATGCCATTAGTTTGAAAAGACTATTTTAGTTGTAGTCCTTTATGATGCTAAATTTTTTAAATTCAATTATAGCCAACAATGGAGCATAATCATGGACACATACTCTAATCCTAAGCCTAAACTTAGAAAATACTACCCAAGTGTGGACATAGGATCTTAAAAATAAGACAAAGCATATTCACAAACAGGCTTATTTAAAGACAAATTTAATCCCCAAAAAGTTTTGTGAAACAAAATGACTGCATGGTAAAATTCTAGATAAGGGGTTTGTTTTTGACCATTGATTGATTCCTGAAAGTTTCACTCAACTACTTTCCAAGGTAGCAAGAAGCCTCTCAACTATAATTTCACCAATTGTATCTGAATAGGCCCAGCTATAAGGATAACCTATGTTTAAGCTTAAATGTGGAAAAAAGTTTTTCAAAGATTATAGTCAGCCAATCCCAACTAGCCTAGTCTTATCTAAAACAATCTGCATTATGTCCAAGATTAGTATCCCAAATAGCCCATGTTTTGGAAATATATCCCAATTGCAAATATTAAAATCAAATAACCTTTTATAATAATAATATATTGCGAAAACAGGCTTGCGCCTCTATCTACAAAAATTTAAATTATCAAATGCTTTATCACTATCATGATTGTCAGTCTTGTTCTTAAATGCATTGACTGAATCTGAGTTAAGAGTGTCTGATGGTAGTGCGTTCCACTCGGAGACAATGCGGTTGCTGAATGCCCATCAACCAACATCTCTTCTGAAACGTTCTTCAGTTAGCTTAAACTCGTGACCTCTCAGGTTATTATTCTTGAATGTTATTATCTCTTCTGGAGGGATGTTGTCGTAGTATCTGTTGCATATTTGTATACTTCGATAAGATCTCCTCTCAAAAATCGGTATGAAAGGCTCGGGAGCGACAGTCTTTTCAAACGGTTTTGGTATGATAAGTCTCTAAGTGATGGAACAAATTTAGTAGCCCCCCTTCGGATTTTTTCTATTGTATTGCTGTCTTTTTGAAAAAATGGTCTGGTTGTTGTATGACCGTATTCGATCATTGGTCTCACTAACGATTTGAAGAGTATAGAAAACAGTGTTGAGTCAGTAAGAGAGAAATTTCTTCGAATAATTCCCAAGACTTGTGATGACTTAGAGATGATTGATTCGTAGTGCTTGATGAAAGTCATGTCACTGTCTATTGTCACTCCCAACTCTCGTGCTTCTTCTTGTATAGGTATCTGTTGTCCTTCAAAGCAGTAGTACTGAGAAATGTGTTTTGGGCCTAGCCGAATGTGACAACTTTTTTCTGTATTGACTTCCATGCTTCATTTTTTCATCCATTCTGCTATTTTGTTTAAGTCTTGCTGATATTCGTTTTGTTGTGTTTATCAGTCTTTTCATTTGGCTTTTAAAAATCCTATTTTTGCTGGTTTTTCATTCTTTATGTTCCCTTTAATAGAACCGATAACCGCATTGCGTAGGTGTGACGGCATGAAGGTTGGTAGCTCTACTTATCTGACCCTTTAAAGTTGAGGATGTGTTCCGTGGTATAGCATGTGCTTCAAACGGGGGGTTGTCACAGGACGTAAGAGGACTGTCACAGAAATTCACCTGACCTATTATTATCATGACCTATTATGGAAGGCTTTAGTTATTCCTAAATGTCCACCTATATCTGAATGAAAGTATTCAAAGGCAGGTATTATTAAGTTTTGGGGTAATACAGGTATTATTGAGGTTTGGTTTCGATTTGTCTCTGCTGTCATAATACTGCATAATATGTCTTCGTCAAAATCATAATAAAAGTTATCTATTTCTTTTCTAAGAGTTTTGAATTTATCTGGTAGCACATCATCGTTCACGAAATAATTAATAAGTGCTAGACACTTCATTCTTATTTTGATTTGTTTTTATATTTTCCAAGGATAAGGGACAATAGTTATTGTTATTTTCTTTAACTTTGTTTGTCTTATATTCGCGTTTATTCTTAGTATTGATAGCATTAATTTCGTCCTTCTCGGTTTCCGACGGGATATTTTCTGTGAGTCTACTCAAGAAATCACAAGCTTCCTTTTGTTTACCTTTTAAATATTCAAATTCATAATCTAGGTCTTGTATTTTCATAATCCATCTAGCCAGAATTCCAGTTGGGTTTTTAAAAGTCGCCAAGCATTGCAGGGTTTTGTGGTCTGAACGTAGCTTAAATTTTCTACCAATTACATAGTGTCTAAATTTATCCAAGTGGTGGATTATAGATAATAATTCTAAGTTTGTGGCGGAATAATTACCTTCGCCCTTTGATAGAGTTCTGCTTGAATAGCATATAACTTTTTCTATTTATTTCTGATTAGGCGGTTTGTGATTTGGCGGATTTAGTGATTCTGGTTTGAGAGGATCAGGGCTTCCCCTACAGGGACCACCAACTATTGGAATTATTTGCGAAAGAATAGCGCCAATGCCTTTCAAACTGGCATCAGTTGTGACCACGAATTGTCCGTTTTCGAAATCAGGCAACGATAATATTGGTTCAGAAGTGAGTGCGTTTTTGAGATGGTCTAGGGAAGTTTGAGCTGCCTGGGACCAAGTAATCTTCTGTGAACTATTATTTTGGTTGTACCCTTTAGTTAATTTGGTTAGGGGTTTCGCAATTTGGGCATAGTTGCGTACGAATTTTCTAAAGTAACTAGTGAGGCCTAAAGTTCCTCTTAATTCCTTCATAGTTCGAGGGGGTTTGAGGTTTTCAACACATTTTATCTTGTCTGGGTCTGGGGATATCTCTCCTTGCGTCACCACTACTCCTAAAAATTTAATTTTAGGTTGAAATAAGTTTACTTTTTCAGGCCATTATTTTAGATTGCCTTTCTCTGAATTTCTCGAACACTTCAGCTAATGTTGTTCAGCATTTTCTCCTACACATATGACATCATCAACAAAATAAATGATATTCTTTAATCCTCTTAATAGGTGTAATAAGTGTCTACATAGTGCGCTTGAACTTGTCTTAAGTACAAAAGGTACTCTTAAGTATTTAAAGGAACCGCATTCGGATGAAGAAAACACAGTTTAAAAGACTTCTTCCTTTGCTATTTTTATTTGGTGATAGCCTTGGATAAGATCTAAGGAAATGAAAATTTTGTTTTTACTTGAAATAGATTCAAGAATTTCGTCTATTCTTGGCAAAGGAAATTTATCACTGACTACTTGCTTGTTAAGGGCTCTATAATCTACTAAAAGTCTCTGGTCACCATTCTTTTTTGGGACTAAGATCACGGGTGCTGAATACGGACTTATACTGGGGCGTATAATCTTATTTTTTTTCTATTTCGTGAATCTTATTTTTCAACCACTCCTTATGCTTATACGGTATACGATATGGCTGTTTCACGACAGGGTTACTGGTCGTTCGAATTGAATGTTTATAAAACGGTATTAGTCCAATGTCATCTTCAGATGCGGAAAGCACATCTTTAAAATTCCATAATAATTCGCATAATTTTTTCTTGAGTTCCAAGTCAGTAATATGGTCCATATTAAATTTGTTTAAAAATTAAGATTTAGTTAGAGGGCATTTGTCATTTGAGACATTAATGCTGTTAACTAGGTTTCTTTTGGAATTTTTCCACTTATCTAAATCATTCTCCGAGGTAATTTGAATCTGAACTAGACATGTTCCCGTTTTTATCGTAACCGTATCATTTTCATGAGTGTTAGTTACCCAAATAAAACCTTCTCCTTGTTCGTAGGAGATAATCTGTTCTTCGCATAACAGATTTTCGGAAATTCCGTCCGACGGAGTCGCAAACCATATTACAGATTTGCCATTCACGGGTTCAATCATCTGTGATATTTGAATTCTTTGCATCGTTTTGAGGGGGATTTTTGTTTTCCGTATTGCGTACCCATAATATTTGTCTTCACTTTTATTGTCTATTAAGTTTAGACTGGCGCTGTATTGCGTCATGTCTTGGATTTCTGGCGGAATTGGCGGAAGAAATGACGCTGTTTGGAAATGAACAGCATTGGGGTTTCCTACTTTTTTCCATAATTCCACTATTTCCTTGATTTCGTTTGACCGATATCGTCGCATATCTCCTATTTTTATTTTTGCCGATTCAATCCATTTATTATTTAAATTTTCTTCCTTTCTCCGATGTCTCCCAGAATAAGGAAGCAAATTTCTGGTTATGCCATGTCCTCTTTGTAGCGAGAAATGAGGTTCAGAAGATTGTGACATTATATTGCCAGAAATTCAATTTACTGTTACACCCTCTTCACAACCTCTGTTGTGAAGGGGTATTTGCCGGGTATACAAGCCTTTCCTTTGCTACGTCTAAAAACACTTTATTTGACTTAAAAAAAATTAGCGCCTATAATGGTTTCATACGGAAAATTCATGCATATTATAAAAATTTGTCGGAAAAATTCTATTATCTTTTTCACATCTAGGCGAATTGAACCTTTTGAATCCAATTTATGCCCTGTTTCGCTAGTTAAATTGGGATTACTAAAATTATTCCGTCGCTTAATTTGCGTAGGTAACTTATTAAATACGCAAGAGTTTATTATGTTAACTGTCGCGCCAGAGTCGACTAGTGCTTTAAAGTAGATATTAGCCACAAAAAAATCATTAAATATAGGTAACATGTTATTATTATCACTAAAAGAAGGTACTATTATTGGGTAGGACCTATAAAAGATTCTGGCTCCCTTCTGGGTCTATTTTATTCTTCTGAGGGGCTTGACGCGTTTCCCTGCAGGTCTATTTCATATTTGGGTGCTTGCGATAGAGATTCAGACATACCAATGGAATCTCTAGCTAACTGATTTACATTTGTTTGCCGATGTTGCCATGTATTATTACGGTGGTTCGGAACAGATGCGACAGCGTACCGTGTATCGTGTACCGTGGCTCCTGGCACTTTCGAAAAATTAGAATTTTCCATCGGTAAGTTTTCTATATTTCTATTTAGTCTCGTAGGATATACGTATCTCGCACTATGCTGGTTTTGCCGAGTATTTGGGTTTTGGAACCGATAATTATTTTGTCTGTTTGGGGGAGGGTTCGTGTATATTTGCGGGTTTTATGTATACAAATTCTGTTGGTACGCATTGTGAGGAACTGGTAGGCGTAATGGTAGCCATGGAGAATTACGCCTATACTCTCCTGCACCACTGTCGTTAAAATTTGTTACCCTGAACAAATGGTTGCCATACTTTTGTGTATTCCCGACGGCACTTCCTGGTACCATTATGACTCTGGTCCTAGAACGGCACTCTTTCGCGATATGCCCAGGACGATTACAAGTATAGCATCTTATCATTGCACCATTATTTCCATAGTTAATTGGTTTAACGTGCTGAAAGCTTACGGTTTTCAGCCTAGCAGGTTCTTGTGTTTTATTTCTTTGTGGCGTTGGGGAATTATTCATTGAAAAGAAGGCGGGGGAAGCCTCCTTTGAAGGTCTTGCGGTTGATTCGCCTATGCTATTTATTTTTGATTTACTGTGGTTTGCAACAATCGAGTCAATTTCAATCATTCGTTCCACCTCCTGAACTTCCAGGTCTAACGTTTGAATATTTTCGGATATTACCATTTGATATAATTTTGGGGTAAGCCCTTGTAAAAAGGCATGTAGTATGATTTTTTCATAATATTCCCCGGACCCTTTTCCAAATTTTGCTTCAATTGAAACTCTCACATTATGTAAATATTCTCTCACATTCTGTGTTTGGTCGAAGCTTACTGTCCCATGTTTTAATTTATTTGCTGAACTAGTTTCAATAAATCTGTCTCTAAACGCTGTTAGTAGTTTGTCTACCGTATTTATTGGGAGGTCTTTATCATCTCCTATAGTATTTTTAATTTGCTTTAGGAAGGTTAAAGCCTGCCCTCTTAATCTTAGGAGGAGCATACTTATTAACGTTGTTAGCTCTGTTTTAATTATCTCTACAAATTGGGCCAATTGGATATTAAATTCGTCAACATCTGACTGTCCATGATATTGAGGAATAGATTTTTTTTATTTCACCATTTTTTTCGACTAGTTTTGGCGCAATTAATAGTACACTTAATTCCTCTGACATGTTGGCTTTTTTTTTTTAAATAGTTAAACCAACGTGATAAAATTACACAATCACAATTAACTGACTCTTTTCACCTAATCTATTTTGGGGAGAACTACCTCATCTCCTATGAGATATTATAAGAGGGTTTCTCTATTGTAACCTACGGGTTCTAGGCTTACACACTTTGTCTTATATATCTGTATCTGTCCATTGAAAAAAAAATTTTTTAGCATAACTAGTTCGCATGTTTTCCCCCAAATCTACGACAGCGCCAAATTTAATGGGTTGGAAAGGGTAAGATAGTGCCAATTATCGTTTGTACCGTTACGTCTGCGCCACTTATGACGGGGTAGAAATGATCGCGCCACTTGTGCCGCTTATGAATACCTTGTGCCGCTTAGGGTTATGGTTATACCTGTGCCGCTTATGATTACGCCACTTGTGATGGGGGAGAAAGAATTGGGTTATAGTAATAGGCTAGAAATTGCTTTGTGGGGGAATTAATTAGGACTGATGAGCCATCAGGCCAGGAGCGTAATCATTCTTCCTAGAGTCGTCTCTTAGCCAAGTTCCTCTAATATTGCGTAGAGATCAGATTCCTTGGGAGCATTTCCAATGGGACAGTTGAACTAGTTACCTAGTATGACGCGAGATACAGACATACAATAAAGACAACACAAATAGAAAAGTAATAGGTTTATTAAGACTTACATTTCAGGCATACAGTAATGTACGTATATAAGTAAAGCTTCAGTTCAAACGTACATACAGAATAATTTTTCCTCAGTCATTTCTATAATCTTAATGATGCCACCGAACACTTTTTCACAGCATATAACACAAGTTCTGATTCTGAGCATTAATCACTATTTCACTATTGGCCCAACTCCTGTTGGAGGGCCCTCTACTTTATTCATATGCTGACAAAAAAAAGATCATTATGCTGCCTGACTACACAATAGTTTTTTCGCAATAGTTTATCATTGAATGCTCATATTCCTAAGAGAACCTCCAAACTAAGTTTCAAACAATGTCCCACTATTTTTTGTCGAATACTTCCACGAAATTCAAATCCACCTCATTAGCTTCTTACTTGCAAAAAACCCGTATTTTTGTGCTTTTCAAATCTGTCAATAGCATTGGAAAATGTTAAAGTCGCCTTTGTTTTTTAGAACAAAGAATGTGAAGTTCTACAGAGTACAACAGAGAATATTCTTGAAATTCCTCAAGCTGGTATGCGAAAATTAATCATCTTTTACTTGGTACTTTAAAGGGATATTTGGCTGAGAATAAAATGCAGGTTTTTTCAGTCTGTTTAAATATTTAGATGAAAGTTTGAAATGGGATTTAAACTCAACTGAGGGGAGATTAATTTATATCAGAAGTATTTTTAGAAGAAATAAGTTTTTCGTATTTTAAGTACATATTACATATTATTCACGGTACACAGGTCTGAGAACATATTTTCCACCATAAAGTCGTCCAGACGTGGATTGTCCACTTGAATTTTGAGAAACTTTATGTAAGTATAACCACCACAGCTGGAAACGAAATATAGTAGCTTATGAAAACCACAGCTTTTAGTCGTTAGATCCTGCACTCTCTTCCGGTTTTGATCCGATTTCCGGTTTTGATTCCGGTTTCCGGTTAGATCCTGCACTCTCTTCCACTCTGCACATCAACAACTACATTGAAAGCAATGCGAAAAGTATTATTCAAAACCGGAAGAGAGTGCAGGATCTAACGACTAAAAGCTGTGGTTTTCATAAGCTACTATATTTCGTTTCCAGCTGTCGTGGTTATACTTACATAAAGTTTCTCAAAATTCAAGTGGACAATCCACGTCTGGACGACTTTATGGTGGAAAATATGTTCTCAGACCTGTGTACCGTGAATAATTTGTAATATGTACTTAAAATACGAAAAATTTATTTCCTTCTAAAAATGCTTCTGATATAAATTAAACTCCCCTTAATTGAGTTTAAATCCCATTTCAAACTTTCGTCTAAATATTTAAACAGACTGAAAAAACCTGCGTTTTATTGTCAGCCAAATATCCCTTTAAAGTACCAAGTAAAAGATGATTAATTTTTGCATAACAGCTTGAGGAATTTCAAGAATACTCTCTGTTGTACTCTGTAGAACTTCACATTGTTTGTTCTACAAAACAAAGGCGACTTGAGCATTTCCAAATGTTATTGACAGATTTGAAAAGCACAAAAATACGGGTTTTTTGCAAGTAAAAAGCTAATGAGATGGATTTGAATTTTGTGGAAGTATTCAACAAAAAATAGTGGGACATTGTTTGAAAATTAGTTTGGAGGTTCTTTTAGGAATGTGAGCATTTAATGATCAAACTATTGCAAAAAAAAAGCTATTGGGTGATCAGTCAGCATAATGATCTTATTCTGTCAGCATAAGAATAAAGTAGGGGGCCCTCCAACAGGAGTTGGGCCAATAGTGAAATAGTGATTAATGCTCAGAATCAGAACTTGTGTTATATGCTGTGAAAAAGTGTTCGGTGGCATCATTAAGATTATAGAAATGACTGAGGAAAAAATTATTCTGTATGTACGTTTGAACTGAAGCTTTACTTATATACGTACATTACTGTATGCCTGAAATGTAAGTCTTAATAAACCTATTACTTTTCTATTTGTGTTGTCTTTATTGTATGTCTGTATCTCGCGTCATACTAGGTAACTAGTTCAACTGTCCCATTGGAAATGCTCCCAAGGAATCTGATCTCTACGCAATATTAGAGGAACTTGGCTAAGAGACGACTCTAGGAGGAATGATTACGCTCCTGGCCTGATGGCTCACCAGTCCTAATTAATTCCCCCACAAAGCAATTTCTAGCCTATTACTATAACCCAATTCTTTCTCCCCCATTACAAGTGGCGTAATCATAAGCGGCACAGGTATAACCATAACCCTAAGTGGCACAAGGTAACCTTATGCGGCACAAGTTGCGAGGTCATTTCCACCCCCCGTCATAAGTGGCGCAGACGTAACGGTGCAAACGATAATTGGCACTATCTTACCCTTTCCAACCCATTAAATTTGGCGCTGTCGTAGATTTGGGGGAAAACATGCGAACTAGTTATGCTAAAAAATTATTTTTTTTTCAATGGACAGATACAGATATATAAGACAAAGTGTGTAAGCCTAGAACCCGTAGGTTACAATAGAGAAACCCTCTTATAATATCTCATAGGAGATGAGGTAGTTCTCCCCAAAATAGATTAGGTGAAAAGAGTCAGTTAATTGTGATTGTGTAATTTTATAACGTTGGTTTGACTATTTTAAAAAAAAGCCAACATATTCGGTAAAGCAGAGTAAATCCAATGAAGCGGATGAACCACAAGTCATTCAACGCCATGTTTCTAGATTTTCTTTTTCCCAAAATAACTATCCCCATTTGAATGCTCTATTTCAATCCTGATACTTTCAGATTACTCGTACAAAATTTCTGGCTTCTACCTTGAGTAGTTTAACTGTATTCAGAGCCAGTAGAAACCAATTTCATAACTAATAGACAAAAAGGCAATAAAATTCAGCTCAATTTATTTTTTTATTTTATTAACAAATGGGATCACACACAAAAAAAAAAAAAAGAAACCCATCATTGGAACCTCCAATAAATAGTAACAAAACAAAACTAAACATTACTCTTACTATCAAAATAGGTCCCGACCCATATTAGCATGTTTGGGACGACCCAAAAAAAGCACAATTCAACTACTAATACATTTTCTCGGAAAAAAAAAACAAAAAAAAAAAAACACTGGCTTCTCCACCCCTACCCCACTTCTACTAAACTTTTAATCAACAATTCTAAAAATTGTATATTTATAAGACACTTAAAGGAATCCAACACTCGTAGTCTATAATTCATCATTCTTCCTTACATCTACCGACACACACTATCAGAGGAATTAAGTGTACTATTAATTGCGCCAAAACTAGTCGAAAAAAATGGTGAAATAAAAAAAATCTATTCCTCAATATCATGGACAGTCAGATGTTTACGAATTTAATATCCAATTGGCCCAATTTGTAGAGTTAACTAAAACAGAGGTAAAAACATTGATAAGCATGCTCGTCCTAAGATTAAGAGAGCAGGCTTTAACCTTCCTAAAGCAAATTAAAAATACTATAGGAGATGATAAAGACCTCCCAATAAATACGGTAGACAAACTACTAACAGCGTTTAGAGACAGATTTATTGAAACTAGTTCAGCAAATAAATTAAAACATGGGACAGTAAGCTTCGACCAAACACAGAATGTGAGAGAATATTTACATAATGTGAGAGTTTCAATTGAAGCAAAATTTGGAAAAGGTTCAGGGGAATATTATGAAAAAATCATACTACATGCCTTTTTACAAGGGCTTACCCCAAAATTATATCAAATGGTAATATCCGAAAATATTCAAACGTTAGACCTGGAAGTTCAGGAGGTGGAACGAATGATTGAAATTGACTCGATTGTTGCAAACCACAGTAAATCAAAAATAAATAGCATAGGCGAATCAACCGCAAGACCTTCAAAGGAGGCTTCCTCCGCCTTCTTTTCAATGAATAATTCCCCAACTCCACAAAGAAATAAAACACAAGAACCCGCTAGGCTGAAAACCGTAAGCTTTCAGCACGTTAAACCAATTAACTATGGAAATAATGGTGCAATGATAAGATGCTATACTTGTAATCGTCCTGGGCATATCGCGAAAGAGTGCCGTTCTAGGACCAGAGTCATAATGGTACCAGGAAATGCCGTCGGGAATACACAAAATTATGGCAACCATTTGTTCGGGAGAACAAATTTTAACGCCGGTGGTGCAGGAGAATATAGGCGTATTCCTCCACGGCTACCAATACGCCTACCATTACATCACAATGTGTACCAACAGAATTTGTGAACATCAAACCTGCAAATGTACGCGAACCCTCCCCCAAACAGACAAAATAATTATCGGTTCCAAAACCCAAATACTCGGCAAAACCAGCATAGTGCGAGATACGTATATCCTACGAGACTAAATAGAAATATAGAAAACTTACCGACGGAAAATTCTAATTTTTCGAAAGTGCCAGGAGCCACGGTACACGATACACGGTACGCTTTCGCATCCGTTCCGAACCACCGTAATAATACATGGCAACATCGGCAAACAAATGTAAATCAGTTAGCTAGAGATTCCATGGGCATATCTGAATCTCTATTGCAAGCACCAACATATGAAATAAACCCGCAGGGAAACGCGTCAGGTCCCTCAGAAGAATAAAATGGACCCAGAAG
Source organism: Artemia sp. Qi Xiang Cuo (assembly GCF_049724085.1). Classification (NCBI taxonomy): domain Eukaryota; kingdom Metazoa; phylum Arthropoda; class Branchiopoda; order Anostraca; family Artemiidae; genus Artemia; species Artemia sp. Qi Xiang Cuo. The sequence goes on from NC_142804.1 coordinate 17,693,582, forward strand.
GGAGCCAGAATCTCTTATAGGTCCTACCAATAATAGTACCGTCTTTTAGTGATAATAATAACATGTTACCTATATTCAATGATTTTTGTGTGGCAAATATTTACTTTAAAGCACTATTCAACTATGGCGCAACAGTTAACATAATAAACTCATGCGTATTTAATAAGTTACCTACGCAAATTAAGCGACGGAAGAATTTTAGTAATCCCAATTTAACTAGCGAAACAGGGCATAAATTGGATTCAAAAGGTTCAATTCGCCTAGATGTGAAAAAGATAATAGAATTTTTCCGACAAATTTTTATAATATGCATGAATTTTCCGTATGAAACCATTATAGGCGCTAATTTTTTTTAAGTCAAATAAAGTGTTTTTAGACGTAGCAAAGGAAAGGCTTGTATACCCGGCAAATACCCCTTCACAACAAAGGTTGTGAAGAGGGTGTAACAGTAAATAGAATTTCTGGCAATATAATGTCACAATCTTGTGAACCTCATTTCTCGCCACAAAGAGGACATAGTATAACCAGAAATTTGCTTCCTTATTCTGGGAGACATCGGAGAAAGGAAGTAAATTTAAATAATAAGTGGATTGAATCTGCAAAAATAAAAATAGGAGATATGCGACGATATCGGTCAAACGAAATCAAGGAAATAGTGGAATTATGGAAAAAAGTAGGAAACCCCAATGCTGTTCATTTCCAAACAGCGTCATTTCTTCCGCCAATTCCGCCAGAAATCCAAGACATGACGCAATACAGCGCCAGTCTAAATTTAATAGACAATGAAAGTGAAGAAAAATATTAAGGGTATGCAATATGGAAAACAAAAATCCCCCTCAAAACGATGCAAAGAATTCAAATATCACAGATGATTGAACCCGTGAATGGCAAATCTGTAATATGGTTTGCGACTCCGTCGGACGGAATTTCTGAAAATCTGTTATGCGAAGAACAGATTATCTCCTACGAACAAGGAGAAGGTTTTATTTGGGTAACTAAGACTCATGAAAATGAGACAATTACGATAAAAAAGGGGACATGCTTAGTTAATATACAAATCATCTCGGAGGATGACGTAGACAAATGGAAACATTCTTAAAGAAACCTCATTAACAGCATTAATGCCTCAAATGACAAATACCCCTAACTAAATCGCAGTTTACAAACAAATTTAATATGGATCATATTAATGACTTGTAACTCAAGAAGAAATTATGCAAGTTATTATGTAATTTTAAAGACGTGTTTTCCACATCTGAATACGACATTGGGCTAATACTGTTCTATGAACACTCAATTCGAACGACCAGTAACCCTGTCGTGAAACAGCCATATCGTATACCGTATAAGCATAAAGAGTGGTTGAAAAATAAGATTCACGAGTTAGAAAAAAAATAATATTGTACGCCCTAGTATAAGTCCGTATTCAGCACCCGTGATCTTAGTCCCAAAAAAGAATGGTGACCAGAGACGTCTAGTAGATTATAGAGCCCTTAACAAGTAAGTAGTCAGTGATAAATTTCACTTTTGCCAAGAATAGACGAAATTCTTGACTCTATCTCAAGCAAAAACAAAATTTTTACTTCCTTAGATCTTACCCAAGGCTATCACCAAGTAAAAATAGCAGAGGAATATGTCTATAAAACTGTGTTTTCTACAACCGAATGTGGTTCCTATGAATACTTAAGAGTATCCTTTGGACTAAAGACAAGTTCAAGCGCACTATGTAGACTCTTATTACACCTATTAAGAGGATTAAAGAATATCATTCATTTGTTGATGATGTCATATGTGTAGGAGAAAATGCTGAACAACATTAGCTGAAGTGTTCGAGAAATTCAGAGAAAGGCAATCTAAAATAATGGCCTGAAAAAGTAAACTTATTTCAACCTAAAATTAAATTTTTAGGAGTAGTGGTGTCGCAAGCAGAGATATCCTCAGACCCTGACAAAATAAAATGTGTTGCAAATCTTAAACCCCATCGAACTATGAAGGAATTAAGAGGAACTCTAGGCCTCACTAGTTACTTTAGAAAATTCGTACGCAACTATGCCCAAATTGCGAAACCCCTAACCAAATTAACTAAAGGGTACAACCAAAATAATAGTTCACAAAATATTACCTGGTCCCAGGAAGCTCAAACTTCCCTAGACCGTCTTAAAAAGGCACTCACTTCAGAACCAATATTATCGTTGCCTGATTTCGAAAACGGACAATTCGTGGTCACAACTGATGCCAGTTTGAAAGGCATTGGCGCTATTCTTTCGCAAATAATTCCAATAGTTGGTGGTCCCTGTAGGGGAAGCCCTGATCCTCTCAAACCAGAATCACTAAATCCGTCAAATCACAAACCGCCTAATCAGAAATAAATAAAAAAAGTTATATGCTATTCAAGTAGAACTCTATCAAAAGGCGAAAGTAATTATTCCGCCACAAACTTAGAATTATTATCTATAATCCACCGCTTGGATAAATTCAGACACTATTTATTTGGTAGAACATTCAAGCTACGTTCAGACCACAAAACCCTGCAATGCTTGGCGACTTTTAAAAACCCAACTGGAATTCTGGCTAGATGGATTATGAAAATACAAGACCTAGATTATGAATTTGAATATTTAAAAGGTAAACAAAAGGAAGCTTGTGATTTCTTGAGTAGACTCACAGAAAATATCCCGTCGGAAACCGAGAAGGACGAAATTAATGCTATCAATACTAAGAATAAACGCGAATATAAGACAAACAAAGTTAAAGAAAATAACAATAACTATTGTCCCTTATCCTTGGAAAATATAAAAACAAATCAAAATAAGAATGAAGTGTCTAGCACTTATTAATTATTTCGTGAACGATGATGTGCTACCAGATAAATTCAAAACTCTTAGAAAAGAAATAGATAACTTTTATTATGATTTTGACGAAGACATATTATGCAGTATTATGACAGCAGAGACAAATCGAAACCAAACCTCAATAATACCTGTATTACCCCAAAACTTAATAATACCTGCCTTTGAATACTTTCATTCAGATATAGGTGGACATTTAGGAATAACTAAAGCCTTCCATAATAGGTCATGATAATAATAGGTCAGGTGAATTTCTGTGACAGTCCTCTTACGTCCTGTGACAACCCCCCGTTTGAAGCACATGCTATACCACGGAACACATCCTCAACTTTAAAGGGTCAGATAAGTAGAGCTACCAACCCTCATGCCGTCACACCTACGCAATGCGGTTATCGGTTCTATTAAAGGGAACATAAAGAATGAAAAACCAGCAAAAATAGGATTTTTAAAAGCCAAATGAAAAGACTGATAAACACAACAAAACGAATATTTCGAGAGGACAAACACCTCTCTTCTTCAGCAGGAAACGAAATAATGTATCCAAGGAAAGTGCCAAAGAAAAGCAACAACAAAAAACAAACGCAGAAAATCAATGTGAAAAGAACCAAAAAACCAAAGAAAAAAAACAAATACCTAAAAACCATAAAAGCGAGTTATTTACCAATATCTACGATTTGCACAAAATCCAAAAAATCATAACTGCCATCGATTGATAATAGGGAACAACTGAGAAATAAAAGAAAAGAAAACAATTCATTCACTCAAAAACAAAACGAACCAGCAATAAATAAGTTGGAGAACTATGTTATCTGATTTCAGATTTTAATTATTAAAGTTCTTACAGACACCCTTTGAGACCTAAGGGGTTGTTCACGTGTTTGATTATATGACTGGGAAAGGGCTCCAAGATTTACTTCAGGCATTACTAAAGTATCGGGTTCTCTTTTGAGAAAACCAAAATATGACTTGTTTATTCTTAAATCACCGGAATCTCTAATTAAAGTTAGAACTAAATGTTGGTATTTATAAATTTCAACAGCTTCTCTATAGTGTTGGGCTATACATTTGTCATGCGAAATTAGGCTTGCTTGATTAAACAAAATAGTATGGTCTGGGTTTTCAAAAATGTGCTCTGCAAGGGCAGAGTCAACATTTATGGTTTTTATCGCTTTTGAAGTGTATTATTAATTGAACTAGAGTGCTGAGTTAATCTATCCATGAGTCGCTGATCAGTTCTTCCGATACACCAAAGACCACACGAACAAGGAGTTCTGTAGACACCGGAGTTTTCACCTATCGAGATAGGGTCTTTACCTTGATAAATTTGGGACCTGAAAGTTTTTCTGGGTCTATAGTAAGTGTAAATGTAATTTTTTCTTAGATTTTTTTAAATGTGGTCTGAAACCCCTTTAACGTTTTGGAGACCAAGATAAACTGAATTATCCCTTTGATTTGTGTTTTCTGTGTAACTATCTGATAATCTTGTAATGCGTTTTGCAATTACAGAATTTATTAAACTAATTGGATAACCATTCCCAAATAAAATATTTCTAAGGTTGTTGAGTTCTAAATCCAAGAAGCGTGTTGAACAAACTTTCAATGCTCTATCAACTAGAGAAGTGACAACTCTTCTTTTCACAGCAGGTGAATGATTAGAGGAATAATTTAAGTAAGGGTTATTATGTGCGGGTTTTCTATAGACACTAAACTTGAAACGTATCATTTCGGTGCACCAGAACATATAGGAAAGGAATTCGTCTCTCTATTTCTGATTCCTGAGCAAATTTAAGTTTTGGATCCAAGGAGTTGAGAAAGTGACGAAAAGAACCCAGAGACTCATCCTTATTCTCCCACAAATAAAAAAATCATCTTTAAAATGAACCCAAAATTCAGGTTTACAAAAATTTTGCAAAATAGCCCTTTCTTCAAGGTCTTCCATGAAGATGTTACCTTGTATTGGAGAAAGGGGGGCACCCATGGAAAACCCATATTTCTGTCCATAATAAATGCCTCTATAATGGAAGTAAAAAGAATTTCTGTTACAAAGGGCTGTAAGTGAAAAAAGTGTCTGATTCGAACGAGTATATTTTTCTAATATAGATGGGTTAGAATTATCTTTATGCTCCAAAATCAGTTTGGCCTTTTGAGGAGCACAATTGGTATACATTGAATCTGCATCAAAAGTGCCATTTCTTGTATTTGGTTTAACCGAAACTTGCTTTACCTTGGAAACAATATCAACGGAATGTTTAATATAGGATTTTTGAGCCTGAATTAGTGGGCGAAATACAACTGATAAGAGTTTCCCTATTTTTTCTGTAGGAGAATTAAAAGAAGAAACAACGGGTTCGAAGTGGATTACCGGGCTTATGAACTTTAGGAAGACCACAAAAGTTAGGGGACGTGCACCCGCGTGGGTAAAACCTTTTTTACAATTTATCTTTGATTTCACCTTTTCCTTTTAGATAAGAAAGCTCTGTTCGGACTTCCTGGACAAATTTTTCTGTGGGATCGGTAGCTTATTGTTCACATGTGTTAGAATCATTTAAAATTTCTCTGACTTTTTTGTCGTAATCACCTGAATCTAATACAATAACAGTATTGCCTTTATCAGCTTTCGTAATAATCCTGGAATGACCTTTATGTAATGCGTGTAAGATCGAGCTTTCATTTTTACTAATTTTTTTTAAACATGGATTATTAACAGAAGGCGAATACAACAAGGTTTCAACAAAATGTGCTCTAACCTCAGCAATCTCTCCAATCGCCGCACGAGAGTCATGAAATACCCCCTCTGTGTTCGCGATAATTTTACTATAAGGTATTTTCGAAGGGGCTATCGAAAATTTCAATCCTTTCTACAGAACCTGATTTTGCTCTGTTTTAATGGGCGTGGAGCTGAAATTTATCAAAGCAGGACCAGGATAAACTTTTGGGACAAAAGGTGGATTATTAGAGAGTTTTCCAATTTTAAACGGTGTAATTTCTCAGAAAGTCTTTGTCTAGAAATCCTAAAATCATAGGCTACTGAAAAGAATTTTCAGCAATAACCTTAATTTGATGAAAATCTGCATAAGAAAGTGTACATAATATTTCTCGCTCTAGCCTTAAAATATCCTGATTTAACCGGTAGCGCTTGCTTTTGCAACCGCTACAACGAGATTTAAAATACCAAACCCTATACGTTCTGTAAATTACCGTTCCTTACGTGTTTTTAAGTGAAGTGAAGGTCGCATTGAATTGGGTAAAATACGGTTCATTTTACAATTATGAAGAAAATACTGTTGATTAATCAAATTAGCTTTTTTTCTCACAAGAGATAGGAATGTAGAGACAACATTGGTATAATCCCTATAAGCATGAAGTAGACAATTTCTTAAACCACATTGGCTTGACATAGCATAAAGAAACAAAAACCAACAAAAATGGGGTTTCTAAAGGCAAATTGAAAATACTGACAAACACACAACAAAGCGAATATTTCAAGAGGGAAAACACCTCTCTTCTTCAGCGAGAAACGAAAAAAATTGTCCAAGAAAAGTGCCGAAGAAAAAAACAACAACAAAAACCGCAAAAAATCAATGTCGAAAGAATAAAAAAAAAACAAAGAAAAAACCAAAAACTTAAGAGATGAATAAAATTCAATAAAAGCCAAAAATTGTAAGAATTAAAACCAAATAGCTAACAACCATAAAAGCTAGTTATTCGCTAATATCCGTGATTTGCTAAAAATCCAAAAAATTATGAACTACCATCGACAGATACTAGCGAAAAACTGAGGAATAAAAGAAAAGAAAACAATTCATTCACTCAAAAATAAAACGAACCAGCAATTAAACAAGTTGGAGAACTATGTCATCTGATTTCGGATTTTAATTATTGCATTTCTTGCAGACACCCTTTGAGACCTAAGGGGTTGTTCAGGTGTTTTATTATATGACTGGGAATTGATTATTTGATTAACAAACGGCAACTTACAGAACGTATATGGTTTGGTATTTTAAATCATGTTATTAGCGATTGCAAAAGCAGGCGCTACCGGTTAAATCAGGATGTTTTCACGCTTGAGCGAGAAATATTATGTACGCTTTCTTATGCTGATTTTCATCAAATTTCATTTGATGAAATTTCAAATTTCATTTCATTTCAATTTTCATCAAGGCTGTTGCTGAAACTTCTTTTCAGCATGATTTTAGGATTTCTAGACAAAGACTTGCTGAGAAATTACACCGTTTAAAATTGGAAAACTCTCTAATAATCCACCCTCTGTCCCAAAAGTGTATCCTGGTCCTGCTGTGATAAACCTCAACTCCACGCCCCTTTCAACAGAGCAAAATCAGGTTCTGTCAAAAGGATTGAAATTGTCGATAGCCCCTTCGAAAATAACTTATAGTGAAATTATCGCCAACACAGAGGGGGCATTTCATGACTCTCGTGCGGAGATTGGAGAGATTACTGAGGTGAAAGCACATTTTTTTAAACCTTGTTGGATTCGCCTTGCTGATTTTCATCAAATTTCATTTGATGAAATTTCATTTCATTTCAATTTTCATCAACGCTATTGCTGAAAAATTTTTTAAGCATGATTTTAGGATTTCTAGACAAAGACTTTCTGAGAAAATACACCGTTTTACATTGTAAAACTCTCTAATAATCAACCTTTTGTCCCAAAAGAGTATCCTGGTCCTGCTGTTATAAATCTCAGCTGCACGCCCCTTACAACAGAGCGAAATCAGTTTCTGTCGAAAGGATTGAAATTTTCGATAGCCCCTTCGAAAATACCTTATAGTGAAAATATTGCGAACACAGAAGGGGCATTTCATGATTCTCGTGCAGAGATTGCTGAGGTTAGAGCACATTTTGTTGAAACCGTGTTGGATTCGCCTTCTGTTAATAATCCCGTTAACCCACTTCGACCCATTCTTTCTTCCTCTAATTCTCCTACAGCAAAAATAGAGAAATTCTTATCAGCTGTATTTCACCCACAAATGCAGGCTCAAAAATCCTATAATAAAAATTTCGCTTATTTTGCTTCCAAGGTAAAGCAAGTTTCAGTTAAACCAAATACAAGATTTGGCAGTTTTGATGCAGATTCAATGTATACCAATTGTGATCCTCAAAAGGCTAAACTGATTTTGGAGCATAAACTTAATTCTAACCCATCTATATCAGAAAAATCGACTCTTTCGAATCAGACATTTCTTTCACTTACAGTCCTTTGTAACAGAACTTGTTTTTACTTCCATCATAGAGACATTTTTTATAGACAGAAATATGGGCTTTCCGCGGGTACCCCCTTTCTTCAATACAGGCTGATATCTTCATGTAAGACCTTGAAGAAAGGACTATTTTGCAAAGTTTTTGAAAACCTGAATTTTGGGTTCGTTTTAAAGATGGTATTTTTAGTTTGAGGGAGCATGGGAATGAGCCTCTGGGTTCTTTTCTTCACTTGCTCAACTCCTTGGATCCAAAACTTCAATTTACTCAGGAATCAGAGGTAGAGAAGCGCTTTCCTTTCTTAGACGGTCTGGTGCACCGAAATGATACATGTTTCGAGTTTGGTGTCTATAGAACACCCACACATTATGACAGTTATTCAAATTATTCCTCTAATCATTCTCCTTCTGTGAAAAGAGGAGTTGTCACTTCTCTAGTTGATAGAACATTGAAAGCTTGTTCCACACGCTTCTTGGATTTAGAGCTCGACCACCTTAGATATATTTTATTTGAGAATGGCTATCCAATTTGTTTAATAAATTCTGTAATTGCAAAACGCATTAAAAAATTATCAGATAGTTACACAGAAAACACAAATCAAAGGGATAATTCAGTTTATCTTGGTCTCCCATACGTTAGATTTCAGACCAATTTTTAAAAAATCTAAGAAAAAATAACATTTACACTTACTATAGACCCAGAAAAACTATCAGGTCCCAAATTTATTAAGGAAAAACGATATCCCGATAGGGGAAAACTCCGGTGTCTACAGAATTCCTTGTTCGTGTGGTCTTTGGTATATCGGGAGAACTGATCAGCGACTAACAATAGATTAACTCAGCACTCTAGTTCAATTAATAATACACTTAAAAAGCGGAAAAAAACATAAAATATTGACTCTGCCCTTGCAGAGCCCATTTTTGAAAACCCAGACCATACTATTTTGTTTAATCAAGCTAGCCTAATTTCGCATGACAAAATTATTGCCCAGCACTACAGAGAAGCTGTTGAAATTTATAAATACCAGCATTGAGGTCTAGCTTTAAACAGAGATTCTTGTGATTTAAGAATAAACGAGTCAAATTTCGGTTTTCTCAAAAGAGAAGCCAATACCTTAGTAATCCCTGAAATAAACTTGAAGCACTTTCCCAGTCATACAATCAAACACGTGAACAACCCATTAAGTCTCAAAGGGCGTCTGCAAGATATGCAATAATTAAAATCCGACATCAGATAACATACTTCTCCAACTTATTTAATTAATGGTACGTTTTGTTTTTGAGTGAATGGATTGTTTTCTTTTCTTTTATTTCTCAGTTGTTCGCTAGTATCCGTCGATGGCAGTTCATAATTTTTTGGATTTTGTGCAAATCGCGGATAATGGCGAATAATTCACTTTTATCGTTGTTAGGTATTTGGTTTTAATTCTTACAATTTTCGGCTTTTATTGAATTTTATTCATCTTTTATTTGTCCTCTCGAATATTTCAAGAGGACAAACGCCTCTCTTCTTCAGCGCGAAACGAAATAATGTATCCAAGGAAAGTGTCGAAGAAAAAAAAACAACAAAAACCAAAAACTTAAAAGATGAGTCATCTTTTAAGTTTTTGGTTTTTTGTTCTTTTCTTTGGTTTTTTGGTTCTTTTCACATTGAATTTCCGCGTTTGTTTTTTGTTGTTTTAACTTCTTCGGCACTTTCCTTGGATACATTATTTCGTTTTGCGCTGAAGAAGAAAGGCGTTTGTCCTCTCGAAATATTCGTTTTGTTTTGTTTTTCAGTATTTTCATTTGGCCTTTAAAAACCCCATTTTTGCTCGTTTTTCTTTCTTTATGTTATGTCAGGCCAATGTGGTTTAAGAATTTATCTTTATTAAAGGGAACACAGTTGCCAAGACTCCGTGATTTACCTCTCTGAACTGAATTCCAATTACGTCATACGACTTACCCCGCTTCAAACGGACAGATATATGCTTTGCGACAGAAACCTATGGGGGAATCTCCACTTATAGCTCACCCCTTACGTAATTATTATGCAACACTGTCATGTGGTACTTTTTTTCGCCCGAAACCCCCAAAGTGTTTTTCTTCATTAACTTAATGGTGGTACACACTTTATGTAAAGTCAGCACATCTTACGCATGAACTGCGCAGAAATCACTGCCAGATAATACTATTTTGACATTCTTTGCCAAAAAGCCTCCAGATATTTTCTTTTTCGCCGTTTCATTTTTCGCTCGAAACACCTTTCATATTTTTTTCTTTTTCTAGAGTTCTTGATGCCACCAGGACTCAAAAGAACATTCCGTTTCAATGGTACAGCGCCCCAAGCAAGTCTTCCAAGAACTCATTTCCATATCCGGGTTGCAGCGGTAGCTAGCAACCTAGTAAGAGACGATCACGTCCAATGTTAAGAAATATGAAAAGCCATAGCTCCTAAAAAAGGAGTCAGATCAAAACAAAAAGTACACTATTAGAACCGCCTTGTGCGAAACCCCTGTATAGGAAACTCTCTGGCATTAGGCTTGAACAGCAAGGGAAATATATTGGCTTAAAAATCAAGAAAATTGATTTTAACCACGTTATTCTCCACAAACGGGATATTTTTTTCTTTCTTTCTTTTCCACAGATAACTTGGCACTGGAACATCGTAGAGAGTTGTTCAATGACTCATTTTAAAGGAAATCTCTATATCTAGCGCTATTTGTACTTAATTTTTTTTTTATTTTATATTAAAGAACGATCTTCTGTCCATATTAACTGAATTGTTATAAGGAATCCTTATATAGATGTTATATTACCACTTAACTATAGTATAGGTTAGTAAAGGGTGTATCCGGGTTGCAGTGGTAGCTAGCAACCTAGTAAGAGACGATCACGTCCAATGTTAAGAAATATAAAAACCCATAGTTCCTAAAAAAGGGGTCAGATCAAAACAAAAAGTACACCATTAGAACCGCCTTGTCCGAAACCCCTGTATAGGAAAATTTTTGTCCCTTGGCTTGAACAGCAAGGGATATATATTGGCTTGAAAATCAAGAAAATTGACTTTAACCACGTTATTCTCCCCAAACGGGATATTTTTTTCTCTTTTCTTTTTTTGTATCCAGAGATAGCTTGACACTGGAATATAACATAAGAAATATAACAAAACTCCTAAAAATAGAGTCAGATCAAAACAAAAGTACATCATTAGAATTACCTTGTCTGAAACCCTACTAGATAAATAATGAATGTCATCATAGTTTTATATTAGAGCTATGACGTGAATAGAAAAACACGAAATTATATTGTTGTTTCTGATGACGTCATCAAATAATATCATTACGCCATGACGTCAATAAAATCATTACGCCGTGATGTCATAATTACTATATAAGAAGAGTCAGAACTGTAAATGTTCTCATTCATAATTACATAATGGTTTCAATCAAGCAAGCTTCACGCAAGTTGAAAAAACAGTGCTACACAATCAACAGAGACAGTATCTTGAAAAGAAAAAAGCAAAGGTATTCAACCGACCAGGCGTATCGAGAATTGTATCTAGAACCACATTCTAAAAATAACCTATTGCATGACACCTCAGATTCCCCATTTTTCGGTAAACACTAGAATGACGTGTTTACACCAAAAATTTGGCACGCACTCGGAAAACATTCATTTCCAGAGACAATAGCTCTCAAGGTATTTTTAGTAATAAAGAGGCAATGCACGCTTAAATTATGTAAACACGACGCATCCCAAACAGTAAATCTTAAAAACACAGTCATTGTAAATAAAAAAATTGACAAGCAATAAAACATCAAAAAAGACAGCTAAAAAAAAACAACAAAAAATAAAAGATGAAAATGTCACATTATAAACCAGCTATTATAGAAAAAAAAAGAACCAACTATTATAGAAAACTGGGTATTCTAGCCTGCAAGCCTGGAGAGTAGGGGAGGGAGGAGTGATATTAGACATGGGTTTGGAGGGATAAGGTTGATATTAGATGCAAATTTAAGACATATTAAGAGTTGTTAAGGAAAATATCCATTTCTTTTAGTACCTGTTAGATTTTCATCTCTTCCATGGGAAATATTCCTTAATATCTCCAAGCTAACTTTTAAGCTGTAGTTCACCACACAATGACAATACATGACTCCCTCCCCCTCCACCAAGAAATGTTTCAGGCATTTCTTATTAAAAATTAAGGTTTTAAATCGCTTGATTCAAGGTTTTTTATTGCAACTCAAGCCAATCATGATGCCCCACAAAACACTCTACAACGCAATAGCATTTCACCTATGTGACACAGCCCCCCCCACCCCCTGCGTGACCTGATATTAGTGATACATTTAAACCATATTAAGAGATATTAATGAAAGACTTTTAACTAAATGCACTGTTTTATTGAGTATTGTTAGATTTCACTCCCCTCTAGCGAAAAATTCATTTAACACCACCCGCCATATCTTTAAGCTCTAGAGTATACTAGTCAATGACAATGCACACCACCTTGGTAAATTATGGCTTATATTAAACATCCCCATGGCTTCGCTACATCTCCCCCAAGAAATCTTTCAGGCATTTCCTGAATAAATTATTGGTTCTCGATCCCGTGATTCAAGCACTAGGGTTTTACAACCTTAGCCTATCATGATGCCCCGCAAAACACTCCCCACTGCCATGCCATCCCCCCATCTATCACTGCATGGCACCAACCCCCCCCCCCCCCATGGGTGAGCTGTTATTAGTTATACATTTGAACCAAATTAAAAAGTTTTATTGAAAAACTTTAACGAAAATACCCGTTTTTCATTAAGATAAATTTATGAATATTGAAAAATATCTTAACAATAGGTTCCACCTCCCACCTTATCCTTAAGCTTTTGAATATACTATTATATGACAATTCACACCACCTTAGTGAATTTTGAGACTCCCATGGATTTAATATATCTCCCCCAAGAGATCTTTCAGACATTTCCTAGTAAAAATTATGGTTTTAAATCCCGTGATTCAAGTTTTTACAACCCTAGCCTATCATGATACCCCACAAAACACTCCACACTGCTATGAAATCACCACCATTCATCACAGTATGGCACCAAACCGCCCTCCCCATGGGTAAACTGTTATTAGTTATACATTTAAACCATATTAAGAAGTATTATTGAAAGACTTTTAACGAAAATACCCTTTCTTTGAGTTAAACTTACGAATATTCCACAATGCCCTAACAATAGGATCCACACTTCACCTACCAATCATTTTCAGAGGGCGCTGTGATAATTGCCGTAATTTCTTAGGTATTATTGTGGCCTATAAAATATATAGAATAACATAAGTAATTTAAGAAAAGACGATGGGACAGGGCTCCAGGGGAGTCGGGACCGTCTGTGGGGGAGGAGGCACGTTTTTTGGTCGCCAGCTCAACACTGATTTATTTATAATTATTCGTTACAAAAAGCGCTAATTTTCAAGTGTTTATTTATTGTTATCCTGCACCCGTCCACTAAGGTACCAACCTGCTCACTGCTCACCTCCGAGGAAATGTCCAGTCCCCCGAACAGTTTGTTTCAGCCCAACGCACCCCCAGGGCACATTTTTCAGCAAAAATATCAAAACACACAAATGGAAGCGAAATTCTATTTTGAGAAATTCATGTGGGGGAGTTTGGTCTGCGTCTACTCATTTCGAGGATGGAATCCAGACTTCGGCTAGGCGATAAAGGAGGGTAAAAAAAAGCAGTATTGCTCGAGATACCTTAAAATGTTGTGATAATAGGGGAATTATCGTAGAATTTCTATGGTCACCCTTTAACGTCACATCGTCCATGTTTCTAGAGTAAGCTAGCAAGATTCACAACCATGGCAACCCATCCATGATTTCAGGCCTTCTAATATTTCTTCTTTATTGGCATGATTTCTAGCAATTTTGGTGCAATATTTTTCTGGAAGATTCCCAGGATTTTCGTGACCCTGTCTAATGTGAATGATGCCAATGTATCTTGCAAGCTAGACTAAAAAGACCCCATTGGGCTTCAGCACGACACACACACACGCGTGCTGCGTATTAACGGCGATGTATATCTTAAGCAAAGATACCTAATGGGAGAGCTTGGAAGATCATCTTGCGAAAAGGGTAGATACCCTTCATCTTGTTCGTGTGTGTGCATGTCTGTGTGTGTGCGTGTCTGTGAGTGTGCAGGTCTGTGTGTGTGTCTGCGACTGTGTGTGTCTGTGTCTATCTTGAGCAAAGATACCTAATGGGAGAGCTTGGAAGATCATCTTGCGAGAAGGGTAGATAACCAAACCATAGGACACTTTCAACCTATTTCGCCCCGAAAATAAACAAAGATATCCCATTAAACACTATATTTTTGAAAAAAGAGAAGCCCCTTCTTTACTAGTGTTTGATACTCTAAGCATTTCACCTCACAATGTTACATTGCTACTGCCCCTGTGACATACCTCTGGCATCGCCCCATCTCACCCAAAACACTTTTCAGACATTTCTTGCTAAAATTTTTATGTTCAACTAATTCCTTCGGGTTTTCGCAAGTAATTCACGCCATAGTACCACACTATAACTACTCTCTAGCAATCCTCTGCCATCACCCCATCTTCCCCAAAACACTTTTTTGACATTTTCCTTAAAAAAAATTTCAACTCATTCATTCGGGTTTCCGCAAGTCATTAAAACCACAGTACGTTTTTCAACGTTTAAGTTAGGTTCATCTAACTTAGGTTATCATGAGCGCTTATGATAACCTAAGTTAGATGAACCTAACTTAAACGCAGAGAAACCAAACTTTGAAAGAAAACTTGCTAACAAAATGTAACAGTGACAAGTTAAACCACTACAAAAAATACTCTAAGGCTTACACTTCAAGGAAAAAATTTCAAATGAACTTGAAACATCAACTGAAATGTATTAGTCATGTGGTAAACCATTACAAAATATTCCAAGTATTACATTTCAATGATAAAATCCCGAAATGAACCTTGAAACATCAAAAGAATGTAGCAGTGACATGGTGGGCCACAAGATAACAGTACAAAAATATTCAAAGTCTAACGTTTCGACACAAAAATTCCAATATGAACTTTGAAACATCAAGAGACTGTAACAGTGACAAGGTAAACCACTACTAAAATATTCCAAGTCTTACATTTCAAGGAAAAAAATCCAAACTGAATTTTGAAACATCTACAGAATGTAACAGTGACAAAACACAACGCTACGAAAATAGTCCAAGTGTTACATTTCAATGAAAAAATTCCAAAATGAACTTTGAAACATCTAGAAAGTGTAACAGTGATAAGGTAAATCAGCACAATTCTATTCTAGGTCTTCCAGTTGGAGGAACAATTCCAATGGCATGGTGTTGTGTTGTGTGTTTGTGTTATGGTGTTGTGTGTTTTTGTGTTTGCATGTTTTTGTGTTTGTGTATGTTTTTTTGTGTGTGTCTGTTTTGTGTGTATGTGTTTGTGTTCATGTGTGTATGTGTGTGTGTGTGTGTGTTTTTAGTGTGTATTTTAGTGTTTGTGTATGAGTGTGTGTGTTTTGTTTGTGTGTTTTTTGAGTGTTTGTTTTTTTTGTGAGTGTGCTTTTGTTTTGGTGTGTGTGTGTTTTTTTTTTCTTGTTTGCGTGTTTGTTTTGTGTGTGTGTGTGTGTTTTTTTTTGTGTGTGTGTGCGCGTTATTTGTGTGTGTGTGTTTTGTGTTCGTGTTTGTGGGCATGTCTGTGTGTGCGTGTTTTTTTTGTGTGTATTTTTGTTTGTGTGTGTGTTTTTTTGCGTTTGTGTGTGTGCGTGTTTTTGGGTTTGTGTGTGTGTGTGTGTTTTTTGTGTGTGCGTGTTTTTTGTGTGTGTGCTTGTCTGTGTGTGTGTCTGTTAGTGTGTGTTATTAATACAAAATTAATACAAATAGCACTAGATATAGTAATTCCCTTTAAAAAAAAAACCATTAAACAACTCTCTACGATGTTCCAGTGCCAAGCTATCTGGGGAAAAGAAAAAAAAGAGAGAAAAAAAATGTCGTTTAGGCAGAATGCTGTAGTCGCTGCCAGTTTTCTTGATTTTCAAGCCAATATAAATACCCTGCTGTTCAAGCCAAGGGAGAGAAAGCTACTTATGTAGGGGTTTCGGACAAGGTGGTTCTAATGGTGTACTTTGTTTTTATCTGACTCTTTTTTTTGGAGTTATGGGTTATTATATTTCTTATCATTGGACGTGATAATCTCTAGTGGTAGTGTGATCGTCACTACCGCTACATCCCGGATTCATCATTTTGATAACGCTCCTCAATCTTTTGTTTGGCTTACTCAGTTGTAGCTTCTCTGTAAACTTCATCATTGTGATAACGCTCCTTGTCCTTGTGTTCGGCATGGTCAAGTGTTGCTTCTCAATAAACTTTATCATTGTGATACCGCTCCTTCATATTTTGTTTGTTTACTTCTCGATACGCCTGGTCGATTGAATACCTTTGTTTTTTTTTTCAGGATACTATCTTTGTTGTTTGTGTTGTATTGCTTTCTTAAGTTACATATAAGTCATTTCAAAGTCATCTTATTACTAAACAATAAATAGTTGTCTTATATAAATAAATGTTACTTAAGACACGTATCATAGGCTGCGTACTAGTGCTGCCTAAGTAAAGAACGATGTGGGCACAATGTGTTTTTTTCTTCTTCAGTCCGGCACTTCTTATCAAAGGAGTTGTCGTAGAAACTTCAAAAAGGGCTCATTCGATTGGAAAATGAGGTGGCTATTGCCCTTCTTAATAGTCGAAAGTTATTGGAGGGCAACTAGGAGGAAACATATCCATTCAAAATTTTGAGATAGCCATTTTGTTCAGCGTAGTTGATTTCTAGATAGAAAATATGTTTTTGAGGAAGAGAATCCCCCACAACCCTCGGGGCAAGGGTTTTAAGTTATGCCCTGATAGCATATAAGAACGATGTTGGCACAATGTACTATGTATTATTTTTTCCGTTAGAGCAGGGCACTTCATATGGAAGAGGTCGTCATAGAAACTTCAAAAAAAGCTCATTCGATTGGAAATTGAGAGTTCTAGTGCCCTTTTTAATAGTCGAAAGTGATTGGAGGGCAACTATCCCCCCCCCCCGCCCATCATTCCCTGAAACAAATCCAATCAAAATTTTGAGATAGACAATCCACCACAGTCCTCACGACAATAGTTGTACCTTATGCGTGGAGGGCATACAAAGTTTTTATAGAAGGCACTGTCGTAATAACTTCAAATAAGGCTCACTCTGTTGTAAATTCAAAAGGATACCACCCGTTTTAATATTCGACAGTGGTCGTAGGGCACCTCGGCCCCCACCCAAGACCATCATTCCACCAAACAAATCCAAAAAAAAATTTGAGATAGCCATTTTGTCCAGCGTAGTTGATTTCCAGATCGAAAATATATTTTTGAGGAAGACACTCCCCCACAACCAACAGGGCAAGGATTATAAGTTATGCCCTGGGGGCATATAAGGTTTTTATTGAAATCTTTTTCGTGGAAACTTGTAAAAGGGCTCATTCGATTTGAAATCCAAACAGGATAGTACCCTCTTTTATAGTCAAACGTGATTTGAGGGCAACTAATCCCCCTCTCAAGCCCACCTTTCCCCAAACACATCCTATGAAAATTTTTAGATAACCATTTTATTCAATGTAGTTGAAGTTTCGGAAATTAGGTCCTTAAGGATGACAACCCTTCCCCCGACAACCCTCAGGGTGAGGATTGTAAGATATGTCCTGGGGCATATAAACTTTTTATTGAAAGCGTTGTTTATTAAAAACTCAAAACGATCTGGATTAACATAAGTTGGGCGCAAAACGCCTATGCCTTCCCAAGGCCAGAAAAAATTGTACTTTACTGAAATAAATATAAATGTTTTACTTTTATAATTTAAATAAATCAAATAATTTTAACATTTTGATTACAAAATTTCAGTATATGTATATTAAAATGACAATGCACATTCATTTGTATTTTTTCAGTAAAGTGCAAATTTTGTTCTGGCCTTGGGAAGCCATAGGGATTTTGCGCCCAACTTATGTTAATTCCAGATCGTTTTGAGTTTGAATCGATTATTTATTGTAATTTCTGTTTGTTTTGGGTTTTATTTATTTATCGATGCAGATTTGTGGCAGTTTCACGCTTGGTAGATTATTTGATTTAATTTTTGCTCATTTTTTGTTTAATGGAGTTGTTTACTTTTCTTTGAAACACTTATTTTGTGGAAAAAGTTTTTTTAAATTAATCAAGTATCAAGAACCTAACAAAAAATAAAACTAATTTTTTAATTTTCAGGTAGTTTTCTAGTTTGAATGAAAAGATTAAAATCATTTCTCAGATATCATAAGTATTTTTGCACTTTACATAATAAACTTAGCGATTCTGAACTGAAAACTAAAATAAATAAAAAATGAATTTTTTGTATGAATATATACATTCAATCCCGCGTCGGGTAGTTATAACGTAAACGAAAATAAAACTAGTTTTTAAATTTTAAGGTATTTTCAAGCTTGAATTGAAAGATTCAAGTTATTGCTCGGATATCATAAATAATTTTCCAGTTTAAACAATAGCTTTTGTGACCCTTAACTGAGCACAAAAGTAAAATAGAAATTTCTTGTAGATAGATATGCGTGTATAAATATTGCATTCACTTATTACGTCATATAAGCATATAACTCGCTTAGAAGGCATCTTATTGCTATTTGATCTATGTTCTAAATACTACTTTTATTTATATCAAACGTTGACGTCACAACTTCTTGTATTATGTCGTCAGAATTATAGCGATTTTTATCTCAGGTAATGTCATAATGTGTTTTTCTATTTACGTCATAGTTCTAATGACTCTTTGACAAAATTCATGATATAGTATATGAAAATACAGTTCTCTGTAAAACATAGATTTTGTGTTAAATGTTTTTTTAATTACAAAAGCACGTATAATCTAATGCCCAGCTATCTGAGTGGAAAAAAACGAAAAAAAGATGCTCTCAATGCAGAATATCATAGTTCAAGCAACTTTTATTGTTATTCAAGCCAATGGAATTCCTTCACTATTCAAGCAATTTAGCTACCATTTGCTTTGTCATAATATAAACACTGTAATCTTAACTGGGGACGGGTCTTCAATTGAGTCAGGGGGATTTTCAATGGATTGCGAAGCGGATTTCCAAGAATTGTTTTAAAAAGGATCAGAAACTGGATTAATATTCTTTCAATTGAATGTAAGGAGCAGCATTAAAACTTGAAACGAACAGAAATAATTCTGTATATGAGGGGGATTCTCTCCTTCTTAATACCTTGCTCTTTACGCTAAAGCCATTCTGTTTGTTTCGCTGTCTCTCTCTCTCTCTCTCTCTCTCTCTCTCTCTCTCTCTCTCTGTCTCTATCTCTGTCTGTGTCTTTGTCTCTCTCTGTATCTCTCTCTCTCTCTCTCTCTCTCTCTCTCTCTCTCTCTCTCTCTCTCTCTCTCTCTCTCTGACTCTTTGTCTCTCTCTCTCTCTCTCTGTCTCTCTCTCTCTCTCTCTCTCTCTCTCTCTCTCTCTCTCTCTCTCTCTCTCTCTCTCTCTCTCTCTCTCTCTCTCCGTCTCTTTCGATCTTTGTCTCTCTTTCGCTCTTTGTCTCTCTTGCTCCCTGACTCTCTCTCCCCACTGTCTATCTCTCTTTCTCTCAATCTTTTTTTCTCTCTCATACTTTCTTACTCTTTCTCGTTATTTCTCTCGCTCTCTGTCACTTTCTCGCTTTTGTCACTCTCTACCTCCATCCCACCCTCAGTCTCTCTCCCGCTCTGTCTCTCTCGCTATACGTATCTGTCATTCTCACTGCTTATTTCTCTCTCGCTCTCTGTCTCTCTATCCCTCTCCGTCTCTCTCTCGCTCTCTGTCTCTCTCTCGCTCTTTGTCTCCCTCACTCGCTATCTCTTTTTCCTTCTCTCCCTGTCCCTCTCTCTCTTTTTCCGCCTTTTTCTTGCTCTCTGTCTCTCACTCTCTGTGTACTACTACTACTACCACTACTGCAACTATAACCACTAGTATAATAGCTACTATTACTACTACTATAACTACACTGCTACTCCTACTTCTTCGGCTAATGCTATTACTACTATATTATTATTACTACTACTACTACTACTACTACTACTACTACTTTTACTACTCCGACTATTACTACAACTACTATTACCACTACTACTACCACTACTACTACTAATAATAATAATAATACTACCACTAGTACTATTACTGCTACGACTAATACTACTACTACTACTACTGATACTACTACTACTACTAATACTACTACTACTGCTACTTCTAAAGATTCTACTATTACTGCTACTATCACTACTACTTTGAAGGTCAAACATCGAAAGATCAAAGGCTCTTTGAATTTAGACCTTTGATCTGGTACTTAAGCCTTCAGAGTTCACAGATTACAACGTATAATATAGTTCAAACTTCATTTATATTTGCTTTAACTATGAGAAGTTAACTTCAAATTTAAAACTTCAATTTCATGGTTCAAAGCATCAAAAGCTCTTTGAGCTTTGAACCTTTAATTTCTTTGGGCTTGATTTTAACTTCAACATTTGAAGAAAGCACAATCAAAGTTCAACTTTGAATTATAAACACTTTAACTGTGATCAATTATAGTTCAAGCTATAGTTCAAAATCAATAATAGATCAAAGGTCATAGTTCAAAATTTGACTATCACTATTATAAATTCAAAATTCAACTTTTCGAACTTTTAACTTTGAAGTTTTACCACAGTAGTTGCTCTTTTAAAAGTTGACAGTTTTGATCATGATTAAAATTTCAAATTTCTACGACCTTTGAACTTCGTAAGTTCAAAGTTTTTCATTTTTCAAAGTTCAAAAAGTTCATTTGTAAAGGATTCTAAGTTTTTTTAAATCTTTTCATTGTCAATAGTGATGGTCAAACTTTGACTTCAAAAAGTAATAGTTTATAACCGAGAAAGAGTGATCACTTTGAAAGTTCAAAGTTCACAGTTCAAAAAAGGGAAAAATGCAAAAGAAGAAGTCACTATTCAAATTCAACCATTCAAGTATTTTTGGATGACCACAGGTCTTTCCAAAGTTAAAAGTTCTTTAACCTCTTGGAACTACGTTTGAACTATTATCCATAGTGGTAATATAACTTTGAAAGTTCAAAGTACAAAAAAACCTTTGATTTCAAAGGAAAAAGGTCAAAGATCAAACTTTCATATAATTCAAACGATCAAAAGTTCAAACTTTGAAGTGGTATTTGACCTGTCTCGTGTGAAAGTGCTGAACATTGAAAGCAAATAATCTTTGAACTTAGTAGTTGAACTTTGAACTGCTTTGATCTATAGTTTTTCTGAGTGATCTAAGTTTACTTTGAACTTCGATTGAACTTTATAGGTTATTTGAATCTTTGGAGATCATTTGAACGTTCAAAATTCTCAATAAACATATAATTAATACTGACCATACAACTTTGAACATTGAAGTCAAACTTTGAACTTTCAAAGTTCAAAGTTAGATCACTTGAAACATTTGAGTTTGGCAATAGTGCTCCAAACTCAAACTTCAAAATTAGAACTTTCAATTTCAAACCTCATATTATAAGTGTAACATCGAAATTCAAACTTTAAAAGCAAATGATCTAATCTTGAACATTGAAATTCAAAGTTCAATTCCGAAGTTAAAAGTTTTATTATACAATTGATAATATGTTTTGAAACTCACGTTTGAATTCAAAGTTTGAATTTATTATTATATGAACTTGAGGAAAAAGAGCAGTTTCAACTTCAACTCATTGAACTTCTGCTCAGCCTTTCAACTTTGAAGTTAAAGATGACCTTTCATCTCAAAGTTAGTGAACTGATGAACTTTAAAGTATAATATTTGAGAACTAATATAAGAACTAGTAAAAGTTCAAAATCAAAATTATCCTGTTTATTATCTTTAGATATTTCATAGCTTTGGAAGGTTCTTCGATTGTTCGAGCATCAATAGCAACTTTGAACTACTTTGGTCTAAAACCTTTCTAAGGGATCTTAATCATTGAGGTTGATGGTTTTGTTTCAACAATATTCAATTTCAACGTCACACTTTAAAGTTCCAAACATTGAAACGCAAAAATCAAAATATGAACTCAATAGTTTTAATAATGAAAGGTTGAGTAGTAGCTCAACACCTTGAAGTTGAAAATGTTCCTTCAACTCAAGTTCATGTAATAATGAAATTTATATTTTTACATAATCAAAAATGATAAATTAGAAATTAAAAGTCAACTTTGAACTTTGAAATTGACCTTTCATTATCTCAAAGTTGTGAAATAGTGAATTTTAGACGCATAAGTATTATATTAGTGCTTTTGCTTAAATTTGATTTAAAGTTATTTCAGAAACTTTATTAATTATTTGAGTTTAAATTTAATTCTCATTAATAATTTAATTTATCTGAGTGATGTGGTTGATTTACCGTTTGTTTTCCGATGTTAGAAACGCCTTGGATAAATTATACATAACAATTTTGGTTTTTAAACTTTCACATATTTTTCCAACACAAAGCATTTTCACATATTCTTTCAAAGAACATAAAGCCAGTAAGGCTACGTAGTACTTTCTTTGATATTTCTAAGCCTAATTTAAGTTCTGATTTTATATCACTTTATGATGAACTGGTAGCAAAGTTCTTTAATACTGCATAATGTTTCCAAAATATTAGTTGACCAGTTATGGTTTGGTTTCTGATGGTGTGAGCTGTTGGTATCAAGATAAAATTGAACTGGCTTTGAAATTTGTTACTTTCCAAAAATGTATAAAAAAAAATACTGAAAAAAATGGATCCAAAAAGATGTTACGAAAAATTTGGTTTCCAAAAAAAACTAAGGCTGTGGCTAAAATAAATTTTTACATTAGAATACAAACAAAGCATAAATTGTTACATATATAGTAAAAAAACACTCAATTTTGTATATACCACTGCATTCTTTTTTTAAAGCGAGAGGTTAATTACTGTTAATTACATTTCTCTCTTTTAACTTTAAACATAATATGTCACTTAAATAGAAACATTCTGTTTCTTGCAGGCGATTTGTTTCATCATCCTTTTCAAACTTAATATAGAATTATTAATTACTTTACAGATTATTTCACATTAAAAAATATTTATACGTTGACTACATGTCACAAAGCTTAGATATAACATTAAACCACTAGTCAAAACTTAAGGCATTTACGAAAAACAAAACACGGTATTGACTAGCAAAGGAATTAATTCCAATTAGTGCTTTGTTAATTGCTTATAAAATATTAATGCACAATACTTCTTGAACGATACAAAAAGCAGAATAAAATAAATACTCAACATATTAATTCAATATATATATTGATAATTTAAAATGACTTAAGGTATGTTTTTAATAACTTAATTATTTTAACAAAGGAGACGCACTGCAATATTTATTTATTTTTTTTACAAATTTTAAATAAGTCCATCAAGACCTTTTGATAAGTCTTAAACTGTAATTAAAATAATTCCAAAAGAAAAATTTCAACTCTAACAAATAGATTTATGCATTATAACCGAGAACTGTGATTAGCCTCTATATCAGGGCTTTTGCAATAGTTCATATAATGTGACTTTGCTATTAAAATTTATATATTTGCAATTTTATTCGATAACAATTCCATATTTATTAATGGTTTTCAAAATACCATTATAACTATATTTTTTCTCAGTAACATTTGTTACCAATTTGAGACAGAAAAGACGATTCCAAAAGTCGTCATCATGCAAGCCGTTATAAATGTTGCGAGAAGAAAAATAAAGTAGGAGTGGCTTCTCTTCCCCCCCGCCCCCCAGAGAAAAAACATATTCATATAATGAAAAAAATCATATTCATAGCATTCTCATCATATTTATATCATATTCATATCATAAAGAAAGAAAGAAAAAGAGATTCATATTCACATCAGAAAGAAAAATCATAATGCTACCCTTCATAATTTATAAAATTTAAATAATACTAAGCATAACAGCAGTAGTACAACAATAAGTAGTTTCATCTAAGAAGCAACTTAGAATAAACATTAAAGAATACGGAGACTTAGGATCTAGGGTTCCCTCATCACAATCAAGTATGAAATTCACCATTAATTTTCAAATTTTTGTACAGATGTCTCTATCTTAATATCATTCTTCAATTCGAACTTGTCTAATGGCATAGGTTCATTAAATATGGGGCGGACCCTATTGCTCTGGAATAGTGACGTAAGAGTATTTTTGGGGGGCGATGTTTTTTGAATCTGCCCTTTCACCTCAGTCGTTTGGGAATATTTGACAAATATACTTGTGGTTTCTTCTTTGCAGTTTTGTTGTTGTTCAACCACTATTACCTGTAAAAATGAAGAATTAGACGCTGGAACTGTCCAACTTACCAGAACAGCTTTATCTAACAGTTCGTGGTAACGAACTGTACGTAAGGAGCGACCCGGCTCAATAGTAACTGGATCTCTGAAAAATGGAATTTTGATACAAATAGATATATCAAAAGAATCGTCTTTTTATGTTGATTTCAAATATATAAATTTCATTAAGTTTAGTCTTACTCATCAAAGGTTATGATCTTGAGAAATTTTTCCTGATTTTTGAAAAAAGTGAGAAACATCCCTTAAAACCCAAGGGATTTTAGTGAAAATCTCACCATCAGATCCAGCGTATTAGAGAACCCTACTGAAACAGTTTCAAGCTCCTATGTGCAAAAATGTGGAATTTTGTATTTTTTTGCGAGAAGAAAGATCACGAACGCGTGTTTATTTGTTTCCCTGGGGGTGATCGTATCGACTCAGTGGTTCTAGAATACCAAAAGAGGGCTCATTGGAACGGAAATTAAACGTTTTAGTGCCCTTTTTGAGTAAAAAAAAATTGGAGGGTAACTAGGCCCCCTTCCCCGCCTTTTTTTCCCGAAATCGCTCGATCAAAATTTTGAGATGGCCATTTGGTTCATCATAGTTGAAAGGCCAAATAACTATGCCTTTGGGTATAACTTGACCCTCCACAGCCCCAGGAGGAAGGTCTTTAAGTTATAAAATTAGCCCATTGTTTGTCAATAGTATTTATTATTGGGATGTATGCATACATTTTCGGGTGGGGGAGGGGCAAATTTTCTGCTGGGGTTTTTTTCACGGGGAGGGAGTTTCCAGGGAGTGAACGTGCCAGGGAAAATTATACACTGGGGGAATTTGCCAGAAGTCTTATACAAAGTTATTTTTTGTATTTCTTGCTTTCTCTTTTCTGTCTCAATTTTACGCTCGGAGTGGTTAAGCGTAATTGTCCGGAGAAAATCTTCAGCGGGATTGAATTGTCTAGGGCAAGGGTGGCCAGCCAACGGGCCGCAAGCGGCCTGCCGTAAACATTTTTCCAGTCCACGAGATTCATCACACTTTTATATTCTGCACCCTCATAATGCCCGCACATCTTGGAAACAGGACTGCCACCGTTGGCCCTTTCTTGCCACTTTTAGCACTTTTTTAAAGTGGCACTTTTGGGGAAACGTGACACTATTGTGGCACTTTTGGCAAAAGTGGTATTTTTTTCAAAGTAGTATTTTTTTTAAAAAAAAAAAAAAAAAAAACACTGGAAAGAAAACTGTCAATGTAGAAGCCTTTTATTTTCATTTTTCTATCTCTCTGTTTTCAGATTCAGAATTATTGCTATTGCTATTGCTATGTTTATGCTCCTTTATGTTAATCATAAATCTCATGCTTCATTATCATAATATTAATCATAAATAACAAACATTTTGGAAACCTGCTGATTAATCACTACCAAAAAAAGTATTGGACGCACTTCCTCCTTATAGCTATTTCCTGGTAATGAAATTTTAAGAGTAATAAGTGATAATTTCCGCAAGTTCTTTCTCCCATGAACCTCAACAGAAGCATACCTAAAGTTTTTTCCAAATAAATTATTTGAAAGTTAGTGTCTGATCGACTATTAGTTGTATTTATCATAGCTTCATCAATAGCTGCGATCTATGTTCGTGTTCATTCTGTTCATTATTTTCAGAGAAAAGTTTTTTCCAAATAAATTATTTGAAAGTTAGTGTCTGATCGACTATTAGTTGTATTTATCATAGCTTCATCAATAGCTGCGATCTATGTTCGTGTTCATTCTGTTCATTATTTTCAGAGAAAAGAAAATTTTGAAGTACCCAAACTCACTGTAATAATCCAGATTGTGCGGAAAAACTGGATGAAAAACTCAATGTAGACGAGTATTGCTGTCCCGTTTTTCCGTTTTCTCAAAAAAAAACTCGGACGACTTTTTCTTTTTCGTTCCTTTTTTGCGCTATGAGTAACTACTCAGAAAAAATAGAGAAATAAGTACTCTGGGGACGAAGTCCCATTTTTTATCGTAAACAAATGAAACTCAGAGAGGACAGAAAATAACAAAATTAAAAATAAATTAAAAAAAGGTGAAAAAACGAGGATTTTGTCAGCCAGTGGCGAACCATGAAGAAGAAGAAATAAGCAAATATTTCGACAAGGACCCCCGCCAAGTCGTTCTCAGTGCTAAACAAAAAAGAAAGAAAAGAAAAAGAAACCAAAGAAATCGTACCTTTCGAAGTTTGCTTGACAACGACAGAACAAAAACTAAATAAGAACCAGGTTGGAATCAATGAAAAATAAATTTACCAAGATGATTGAGCAATAATCCTTTGTTTTGCTATAGCTTTAGCTGGTCTGCAAATTCGGTCATCATTTGATGTGCAAATAGGTTTTCTCAAGTTAGACCGTGCGAAAATATTGATTGAGTCCTTGAAAATTAAATTGTTCTAAATTAGGCTTAATGAAATATCTCCAGTATCTCTATTTATGGAGAGCTAACCTAATCTTAGAATGTATTTATATCGCAAACGCCAATTGTGCTTTAGGGGGTTTTAAGGGGAGGGTTGGAAATTTGACAAGAGTGAAATTGCTGCGCAAAGCGGAGAATCAGCATTGCCTAAGTAAAATCAATATGAATTTTTGTAGCTGATAGATGGCACTAGAGTAGACTTTTAATGTTTGAAAATTTAAAGATGCGGAAAGCCGCGCAGAGGCGATCCCAAGTGGATTGGTCAATATTTCCAATTTGAAAAGCTTGTTGGTACCAGCTCTAGCGAAGCGAAGCATCGCGAGTGGCAGATTTTTGGATAATGACACTTTTTATACGAAAGTGACACTTTTTTGCCACCCAAATTGGCACCAAAAAAACCTGCTGAGTAGCAACCCTGCTTGGAACATTACAGATTCGATGTCTCATTCTTAACAATATTATTTATCAATGTATATAGCCCAAGTATTATATTATTATATTGTATAGCCCAAGTATTATCAATGTATCATGTCATGTAAGTAGAGTTATAAAAATAGTGAATTACATTCGATCACACATGCACTTGCGCATCGACAATTTAAGGATTTTCTGAAAGAATTAGATTCTGTGCACTTCAGTCGAGTCAGATGGTTAAGTCGTGAAAGATATTTACAGCGATTTTATCAGTTACGAGAAGAGATTGATTTGTTTATGAATGACCGACAATGGTCCTTGCCAGAATTAAGAAATGATGAGTGGTTATTGGATTAATGCTTCTTAGTGGATATTGTCAACAAACTCAATGAATTAAATATATCACTGCAAGGAAAACATAACCTCATAGTTGATACATTTAATCACATCAGAGAATTTCAGAAGAAATTGTTGTTTTGAATCACTATGGAAAATGAATGATGCTCACCCCTTTCAATTGTTGAAAGAATTTAAAAAATCAAAATGTAACAATTATATCAAATATGCAAAAAAAATATGAAAACTTGCAGATGTTTTGAAAGCCTGTTCAATAATTTAGAGTTGGAAAAAATACACCAAAATTTTTGAAATATATTTATCTCCTTTTCATGTTGAAATTGAGTCTGTCCCAGAATATCTCCAAATGGATCTGATTGACCTACAGCGCAATAATGAATTTAAACGTATGTTTGAAAATTCAGAACCAAAAATAGATTTTTTTTTTAACATTTACGTCACAAAAGAAAAATTATCCAATTACAGAAATTTAGCACAAAAAGTTGTCAGCGCTTTTGGTTCAACTCGCACATAAGAATCGTTTTTTTTTTTCAAAATGAAGTTAACCAAACACAGAAGACCCAAAAAACACAAGGAACGCTAACCTTCCACACCAATTACGATGTTTGAATACCCAAATTGAGATCGACTTACAAAAGCTAAGTGAAAAAGGGGAGAAACAAATGTCGCACTAGGGAAATAAATATTTTTCTATGATTTTATTTTTTATTTCGTTATTTTATTTTAGTATTATATATTTTTTACAATGTTCGTTTAGTATCTTTATTGTAATTATATTATCTATGTTTATATGTAAAAATAATAGTAAACATAATTAATGAAAATTCATTATTGTTCAATCTGTAACTACAAAAAATATCTATAATAGGTCTAAATATAATATGGATATATATAATTTTATATGCGGCCCGCGAAGTTATGATGCATTTCCAAAGTGGCCCGGAAGATAATTCAGGTTGTTCATCCCTGGTCTAGAGGATAATTCCATGGGGAGGGGGATTTCTCCATGGAAATGGGGCCAGATTTCCCGGCATTACATAAAAAACGACCAGAAATTAAATAAAAAAGCAAAGTTTTACAACTGAAAGTAAGGAGCAACATTAAAACTTAAAACAAACAGAAATTATTACGTATATAAAAGTGATTCCTCCCTCCTCAACACCTCGCTCTTTACGCTAAAGTTTGATTTTAGTCCCAATTCTTTAAGAATGACTCCTGAAACACAAGGGCCATTTAATTAGAACAATAACATGCTTTTTTGAAAATAATAAAAACTTTAGCGTAAAGAGCGAGGTGTTGAGGAGAAGCAACCCACTTTATATACGTAATAATTCCTGTTAAGTTTTAATGTTACTCCTTACTTTCAGTTGAAATTTTTTTTTTTAATTTAATTTGTAAAGGAATGAAATTAAGATATGAGATGTAAATGAAAAGGATAAAGTGAAAAATTAACGATGCTAACCGAATAACAATCAAAAATAGACAAATTAGAAATAAAATTTTAACAAAAAACAAAGAGAAATTGGATCAAGACAAAGTGACCCATTAGTTGAAGAACTATTTGCATTTTTGTACTTATGTAGTTATTGTCTTATTACGATAGTCAAAATAGCTAAATGCTATGTAACATATGCTTTTTCTATTTTAGAACATATGCTTTTTCTATAACATATGCTTTTTCTATGCTTTTTCTATTTTAAAGAAAGCAAACTGTGACGAAGATTGCGCTTCTTTTAGTTTATTGATGTATTCAAATAATTCATTCATCAGTTTTCATATGGGTTGGATAGCTCGCATTTGTACATACAGGAATTTTATTCAACTAATAAATAACTAAGAAACTAAGCATTTGGTTGGGACTTTTTTCTTATATATATGCTCAAAAGCTGTTAGAGTCAAGATGAAAGTGTGATTATCGAATTGCGAAATTTAGTAATTCGGAAAAGTGTGAACTTGCAATACCGGAATAGTAAATAGCACTTCCTGCATTATATTCCATATTTAACATTTAGAAGTTTGTATGAAAGATCATTTTGAATTTTTTAGAATTTTGAGAAGAGTATATTTTGAATTTTGCATGAAATATATGTAACAATGGAGCCGTCTTTGAAATCTTCAATAGTTTGAAAAAAAAGATTTTGCTTTAAAACGTTTTGCGGACTTTTCGCATAAAACTTAAGTGATTTTTATTTTGAACCTTAAAACTTCATGATTTTTAATTATAGTATTTTTACCTTAAAACTTAAGACCCAATCTTCTTCTTTATAGCTAAAAATTCCCAATATGTAATATTTTTAGTTTTTTTTTTTTATATTTTTAGTGCCAATTAAAAACTCAAAGTTTAGAAGGGGCCTTGAAAAAGAGAGGGGCCTTGAGGAAATGCAACATAAACTTTTTTGGTACCATTCAATGCAGAACAAAATGCTGAATAGCCCCCGTAAAATACTATATTTTTAGATATGGGAAAATAACATAAACAAAATAATTAAAAATAAAATAAATGAATTTATTCATAATCAATATAAAAGAGTAAATTAAATTATTTTTTATATAATTTTTTTATATTATAAACGAAACATGTCATAAATATTTGTATATGAATTTTTATTTTATGCCTACTTTTATCTTATTCTTCTCCTTTCTAGTCATTTTCGTTCAGTTTTGTTCAGACAAAACTTTTCAATACAATTTAAAAATAAAGCAATCAAAAGAAAGTACGGAAAAGCATTCACAAAAAATCTCAGGCTGTGAAGAACAAGGGCACATTTCAATGCGCTAGTTCTGAGTCAATGCGCTTGAGTGGAAAAAGTTTTAAAGACTTGTGAGTCCTTAAAAGGCTGATAAGGCCATAACAAGAAAATATTACTTTCAAAAAGAATGAAATAAGATTTATTATGCTAATTACAGTTATAAGTTGTCATCCAGGTTGTTTCTGTTTTTCTCCCTCTTTTGATACAAAGGGGGTCAGGGGCAGATCTAGGATTTTCTTTAGCGGGGGGCACATAATAGGTTGCTCCGATAAACTTACAAACAAAGAAATACCAGTAACTTAAAGGGAAATAAAATTTTAACAAAAAACAAAGAGAATTGGATCAAGACAAAGTGACCCATTAGTTGAAGAACTATTTGCATTTTTTATACTTATGTAGTTATTGTCTTATTACCATAGTCAAAAATAGCTAAAGTAGTGGAAATACTACTACTAATAACTCGCTGAAGCACCAAGCTGCCTGAGGCAAACACAGCTATGCACTCTCCTCCTCCATTGCAATCTACTCAAAGCCTCCCTCTTATACCCTCCAAGGAAGTTCCACTTTCCTTTAAATCTTTATTTGTGACACTCTCTCACCCCAACCGCGATCGACCCGTCTTCCCGTTAGCCCTAGACGGTTGACCAAAAAGGACAATCTTCGGCAATCTGTCATCCTTCATTTGCAGGACGTACTCAAGCCATCTCAATATTTCTCTCATTATAGCCCTAGAAAGCGGGATTGGACCGCATTTTTCGCACAGCCTACTGTTTGAAATATGGTCAGTCAGCCGGGTACCCAGAACAATCCGTAGGCAATTTCTTTGGAAAAAAAATACAGCAAATCTTCATCCGCTTTTTGGTAGTGGAAACGGTCGTAAATTTGATCTAAAATATGCTGAGGATTAAAGTTCTAATAAATCTGTTGAAATCAAAATGATTTAAAAAAATTGATACAAAAAATAGTATGCTATAAAAACCACCCCACCATAAAAAAAAAATAAAAAGCTGCTCACCCACTACAGAAAAATATGATATTTAATATTTTTTGCATAATTTTTATCCTTTACATTTCTGACCACTATAGCGCTAAACTTTGTATTGTCATAAAAAAATTGTCTTGAACCATCTTTTGCAGTCATGCATTCTTTGTGTTGGTCATTCGTTTTGGTCAAACCAATTAGCATGTTGCTTAACTGTATGGCATCGCTTAGTAATTGTGATGGTAATGAAGAGTAGAAAATGAGGATTAAGATACAACTTGTATCCTTCAATGCAAGTATCTCCTTTAATATTTTCAGCACTAAAGATTCAATGTTTTGTCCAAAAGAACAAAAGAATGAAAAAAGAAAATGAACAAAAGAAAATGAAAAAAGATTAAAGATGAAAAAAGACAAAAAACTGTCGGGT
This sequence comes from Artemia sp. Qi Xiang Cuo, assembly GCF_049724085.1. Taxonomy (NCBI): domain Eukaryota; kingdom Metazoa; phylum Arthropoda; class Branchiopoda; order Anostraca; family Artemiidae; genus Artemia; species Artemia sp. Qi Xiang Cuo. The sequence goes on from NC_142804.1 coordinate 17,725,444, forward strand.
TTTTGAAATTGAAAATAGTGGTATTATTGTCTCCACAGCTCTAATTGACAAAAAGAGTTATTTTTAGACAATAGATTAAAACCTACAAAAATGTCATCGATTGAGTTGCTTTTTCAGTTTAAAAACAGCCATGCAAGCTAAAATTACGTATTATATCTTAGTACCTTTTACCTTAGTACTGGATGGCATTTAAAATCATATTTGTTATAAATCACATTTTTAAGCTTAATTTTTCGTGAAGAATTACTGGGTATAAAAGGCTTTAGCTAGCTTAATTAGAATTACAATTACAGACAGTACTACATGGCGAGCTTGGTCAGTTGTACCCAACGAGACAACAATAGCCTTGCACACGACACACCATTGGACGGTCGTTGCCTCATGCCGCAGATTTAGGTGGTGTTTGGGTTTTTATGTGATATTGTGTTATGAATCAAGTCTTCCTATACCGGTTGGTGTGTTTTGTTGTTTCTTGATTACAGAGAGATATCTATGTTCATGTATATATCCCTGTTCGGAACTCAGATGGGTTATAGATTATGTTCAAATTCTTTACTAATGTTGATATGACCGCAGTGCCAATTGTAACTGTCGTGATCTGGATTCCCTGTATTCTTCGCGATACATAGCCAAAAAAAATGGATTAATTATCAGAAATGGCATAACGATATTAATTAAGCACATATTAATTTTTTTTTCAGCATCTATTAATTTTTTTTCAGCAATTTTTGTAGCTGATAGATGGCACTAGAGTAGACTTTTAATGTTTGAAAATTTAAAGATGCGGAAAGCCGCGCAGAGGCGATCCCAAGTGGATTGGTCAATATTTCCAATTTGAAAAGCTTGTTGGTACCAGCTCTAGCGAAGCGAAGCATCGCGAGTGGCAGATTTTTGGATAATGACACTTTTTATACGAAAGTGACACTTTTTTGCCACCCAAATTGGCACCAAAAAAACCTGCTGAGTAGCAACCCTGCTTGGAACATTACAGATTCGATGTCTCATTCTTAACAATATTATTTATCGATGTATATAACCCAAGTATTATATTATTATGTTGTATAGCCCATGTAGTATCGATGTATCATGTTATGCAAGTAGAGTAATAAAAACTGTGAATTACATTCGATCACATGCACTTGCGCATCGACAATTTAAAGATTTTCTTAAAGAAAATTAGATTCTGTGCACTTCAGTCGAGTCAGATGGTTAAGTCGTGAAAGATATTTACAGCGATTTTATCAGTTACGAGAAGAGATTGATTTGTTTATGAATGACCGACAATGGTCCTTGCCAGAATTAAGAAATGATGAGTGGTTGTTGGATTAATGCTTCTTAGTGGCTATTGTCAACAAACTCAATGAATTAAATATATCAATGGAAGTAAAACATAACCTCATAGTTGATACATTTAATCACATCAGAGAATTTAAGAAGAAATTGTTGTTATGAATCACTATGGAAATTTAATAATGCTCACCACTTTCCATTGTTGAAAAAATTTAAGAAATCAAAATGTAACAATTATATCAAATATGCAAAAGAAATAAGAAAACTTGCAGATGTTTTGAAAGCCTGTTCAATAATTTAGAGTTGGAAAAAATACACCAAAATTTATGAAATATATTTATCTCCTTTTCATGTTGAAATTGAGTCTGTCCCAGAATATCTCCAAATGGATCTGATTGACATACAGTGCAATGATGAATTAAAACGTATGTTTGAAAATTCAGAACCAAAAATAGATTTTTTTTTTAACATTTACGTCACAAAAGAAAAATTATCCAATTACAGAAATTTAGCACAAAAAGTTGTCAGCGCTTTTGGTTCAACTCGCACATAAGAATCGTTTTTATTTCAAAATGAAGTTAACCAAACACAGAAGACCCAAAAAACACAAGGAACGCTAACCTTCCACACCAATTACGATGTTTGAATACCCAAATTGAGATCGACTTACAAAAGCTAAGTGAAAAAGGGGAGAAACAAATGTCGCACTAGGGAAATAAATATTTTTCTATGATTTTATTTTTTATTTCGTTATTTTATTTTAGTATTATATATTTTTTACAATGTTCGTTTAGTATCTTTATTGTAATTATATTATCTATGTTTATATGTAAAAATAAAAGTAAACATAATTAATGAAAATTCATTATTGTTCAATCTGTAACTACAAAAAATATCTATAATAGGTCAAAATATAATATGGATATATATAATTTTATATGCGGCCCGCGGAGTTATGATGCATTTCCAAAGTGGCCCGCAAGATAATTCAGGTTGTTCATCCCTGGTCTAGAGGATAATTCCGTGGGGAGGGGTTTCTCCGTGGAGATGGGGCCAGATTTCCCGGCATTACTTAAAAAACGATCAGAAATTAAATAAGAAAGCAAGGTTTTTCAACTGAAAGTAAGGAGCAACATTAAAACCTAAAACAAACAGAAATTAATACGTATATAAAAGTGATTCCTCCCTCCTCAACACTTTGCTCTTTACACTGAAGTTTTAATTTTGTCCCACTTCTTTATGGATGACTCCTGAAACACAAGCGCCATTTAATTATAAGAATAGCATGCTTTTTTGAAAATAATAAGAAACTTTAGCGTAAAGAGTAAGGTGTTGAGGAGAAGCAACCCGCTTTATATACGTAATAATTCCTGTTAAGTTTTAATGTTACTCCTTAATTTCAGTTGAAATTTTTTTTTTTTTATTTAATTTGTAAAGGAATGAAATTAAGATATGAGATGTAAATGAAAAGGATAAAGTGAAAAATTAACGATGCTAACCGAATAACAATCAAAAATAGACAAATTAGAAATAAAATTTTAACAAAAAACAAAGAGAAATTGGATCAAGACAAAGTGACCCATTAGTTGAAGAACTATTTGCATTTTTGTACTTATGTAGTTATTGTCTTATTACGATAGTCAAAATAGCTAAATGCTATGTAACATATGCTTTTTCTATTTTAGAACATATGCTTTTTCTATAACATATGCTTTTTCTATGCTTTTTCTATTTTAAAGAAAGCAAACTGTGACGAAGATTCGCTTCTTTTAGTTTATTGATGTATTCAAATAATTCATTCATCAGTTTTCATATGGGTTGGATAGCTCGCATTTGTACATACAGGAATTTTATTCAACTAATAAATAACTAAGAAACTAAGCATTTGGTTGGGACTTTTTTTATATATATGCTCAAAAGCTGTTAGAGTCAAGATGAAAGTGTGATTATCGAATTGCGAAATTTAGTAATTCGGAAAAGTGTGAACTTGCAATACCGGAATAGTAAATAGCACTTCCTGCATTATATTCCATATTTAACATTTAGAAGTTTGTATGAAAGATCATTTTGAATTTTTTAGAATTTTGAGAAGAGTATATTTTGAATTTTGCATGAAATATATGTAACAATGGAGCCGTCTTTTAAATCTTCAATATTTTGAAAAAAAAAAAGATTTTGCTTTAAAACGTTTTGCGGACTTTTCGCATAAAACTTAAGTGATTTTTATTTTGAACCTTAAAACTTCATTATTTTTAATGATAGTATTTTTCCCTTAAAACTTAAGACCCAATCTTCTTCTTTATAACTAAAAATTCCCAATATGTAATATTTTTAGTTTTTTTTTTTTATATTTTTAGTGCCAATTAAAAACTCAAAGTTTAGAAGGGGCCTTGAAAAAGAGAGGGGCCTTGAGGAAATGCAACATAAACTTTTTTGGTACCATTCAATGCAGAACAAAATGCTGAATAGCCCCCATAAAATACTATATTTTTAGATATGGGAAAATAATATAAACAAAATAATTAAAAATAAAATAAATGAATTTATTCATAATCAATATAAAAGAGTAAATTAAATTATTTCTTATATAATTTTTTTATATTATAAACGAAACATGTCATAAATATTTGTATATGAATTTTTATTTTATGCCTACTTTTATCTTATTCTTCTCCTTTCTAGTCATTTTCGTTCAGTTTTGTTCAGACAAAACTTTTCAATACAATTTAAAAATAAAGCAATCAAAAGAAAGTACGGAAAAGCATTCACAAAAAATCTCAGGCTGTGAAGAACAAGGGCACATTTCAATGCGCTAGTTCTGAGTCAATGCGCTTGAGTGGAAAAAGTTTTAAAGACTTGTGAGTCCTTAAAAGGCTGATAAGGCCATAACAAGAAAATATTACTTTCAAAAAGAATGAAATAAGATTTATTATGCTAATTACAGTTATAAGTTGTCATCCAGGTTGTTTCTGTTTTTCTCCCTCTTTTGATACAAAGGGGGTCAGGGGCAGATCTAGGATTTTCTTTAGCGGGGGGCACATAATAGGTTGCTCCGATAAACTTACAAACAAAGAAATACCAGTAACTTAAAGGGAAATAAAATTTTAACAAAAAACAAAGAGAATTGGATCAAGACAAAGTGACCCATTAGTTGAAGAACTATTTGCATTTTTTGTACTTATGTAGTTATTGTCTTATTACCATAGTCAAAAATAGCTAAAGTAGTGGAAATACTACTACTAATAACTCGCTGAAGCACCAAGCTGCCTGAGGCAAACACAGCTATGCACTCTCCTCCTCCATTGCAATCTACTCAAAGCCTCCCTCTTTATACCCTCCAAGGAAGTTCCCATTTCCTTTAAATCTTTATTTGTGACACTCTCTCACCCCAACCGCGATCGACCCGTCTTCCCGTTAGCCCTAGACGGTTGACCAAAAAGGACAATCTTCGGCAATCTGTCATCCTTCATTTGCAGGACGTACTCTAGCCATCTCAATCTTTGTTTCATTGTAGCCGTAGAAAGCGGAATTGGACCGCACTTTTTGTACATCTTAGTGTTTGAAATACGATTAGTCAGCTGGGTACCCAGAACAATCTGCAGGCAATTTCTCTGGAAAAAAAATACAGCAAATCTTCATCCACTTTTTGGTAGTGGGAACGGTCGTAAATTTGATCTAAAATATTCTGAGGATTAAAGTTCTAATAAATCTGTTGAAATCAAAATGATTTAAAAAAATTTATACAAAAAATAGTATGCTATAAAAACCACCCCACCATAAAAAAAAAATAAAAAGCTGCTCACCCACTACAGAAAAATATGATATTTAATATTTTTTGCATAATTTTTATCCTTTACATTTCTGACCACTATAGCGCTAAACTTTGTATTGTCATAAAAAAATTGTCTTGAACCATCTTTTGCAGTCATGCATTCTTTGTGTTGGTCATTCGTTTTGGTCAAACCAATTAGCATGTTGCTTAACTGTATGGCATCGCTTAGTAATTGTGATGGTAATGAAGAGTAGAAAATGAGGATTAAGATACAACTTGTATCCTTCAATGCAATTATCTCCTTTAATATTTTCAGCACTAAAGATTCACTGTTTTGTCCAAAAAAAGATGAGAATTCGCGGCATATTGGCTTAATCTTAGATCTCAAGGTTTGAAGATCAGGTAGGAAATCTAAATGTTGAGGGAGGAGCACATTTAGTGAATAACGTGTCATTGACGCATTGGAAAATCTGTCGGTCAGGTCAGAAATAATGTAATTTAGTAATGTAATAATAATTACATTATGTAATAATGTAATAATGTAAATAATGTAATAAATAATGTAAAAATAATGTAATAATGTAAATAATGTAATAAATAATGTAAAAATAATGGAATATAAACAGCTCTCTTCCAATAAAGGTGGACATTGTCTTGGTCGTCTTGTGAGACAGTGGGATAATTTGATCGATAAGTTTGTTTTTTGGCGTTCTTAGAATGCAAAGAGTCACGTCCATTGCTTCCATAGATTTATCTGAACTTTCAAATATAATCTGGAGAACCTCATCATTCTCCATCTTTTTTTTAAAAAGCTTTAGGGTTTTGGATTTTTAGTTCGTTTCAGGAAGGTCCATAAATTCAACAAAGTCCTCTACAATACTGCTTTCATAAACATAGTGCAGAGGTAGTTGCGAGGTATGTAACGCATCCATGGTTTCGTCAAATATCACACTGTAAAATTCGGTTTCGTTGATTTTTGTTTTTATAGTAAAATTATATCAAGTCATCTGCCGTCGTCTTGCTAATAAACCCCAGCCCCTAATATGCAAGTATGTTAGGGGGGAGGGAGTACCCCCCCCCACGCACCCCATATGGATCCACCACTGGGGGGGAATAAAATAAAAAAAAATAATAAAAATAGTTAAAAATAAAATAAATGAATTTATTTATAATAAAAAAAAGAAAATTTAAACTTTGTTTATGTAACTTTTTTAATATTATAAATAAAATATATCATAAGTATTTTCATATGAATTTTTATTTTATGTCTATTTTTATCTTATTCTTCTCCTTTTTACCCTTTTCGTTCATTTCTATTCTGTGCACGAGTGTTTATGATCCTTCCCTTGAAGTTATAGATTTCTTACGTTAAGGTAAGATCATAACGATTCAATAACTCTGTATGAGTTCTCTTACTTTATTTTTATACTATATTTCACTGTTAATTTTATACCAAATTGCTGGCTTATTTTAGCCACATAGTGCCACAATGGTCGGTGCTTAACCATTTCTCATAAATTTTAGCATTAGGACCATCAAAAAGTCTATAGATTAGGAGCTCAAAGCTTTGGCTTTAGTGATAATTCTTGTTATTCGTCGACGAAAGTGGAAATATTTTTACTTTTTCTAAAAAAATTTAAAGTTTATGAAGTAGCAAACCATTTGCTGAAGCTATTGATAAGACATGATGGTGATCAGTGGATACGAGGAACGAGTATCTAGAAGAATAAATTCTAGGTGGACCATCTTTAAAGTTCTTTGAGAGGTACTACAATTAGTGATAATTATAGGAAATAGGACAATATCTGATATAGGATAGAGCTATTATAGCATATATAGCTCTGATATGATTTCCTATAAATAGCACAGATCTATTGAAAACAATAAGAGAATGCTAAGAACTCACACTATCTTCTTCTTCATGCCCATAAGTTGAAATTGGCTGACTCGGCAACACTGGGGTTGTCTCTGTCGTAGAATATCGATAGGGAGTGAGAGAGCTTACTTCACTTCTTTGCTGAGTCAGGGAAGAGTATATACTAGCATTAGATCCATTTCGCAGAAGACGTGACGCTCCAGAATCCATGGGGAGGAGCTAAAATCAAATTGAAAGATATTACTACGTTCCTAAGAACACGAGGAGCATATGTATCAAATTTGTATAAAAAATATTAAATTTGTTATATTTTACCTTTAGATATATTAAATTTAGACGTATTAAATTAAGATATTTGAAATTTACATGAACAGTCGGAACATTTAAATTTAAATTTATTTTTTATCTATTAAATTTATGTGGATAGTCAAATAAAATAAGATTTATAAGGCTGTTTTCGTCGTTACTGACCTCAAACGATTGTTGTGACCAATCTTGTTCATTTTTTAAAGACAGTTAGTTTTATCAATCACCGAACTTTCTTGGGGTATTAGAAAAGACAATAATCAAGTGAACACGGCTGATAGTATCCAAGTAGGATTACTATGACAAAAGATATCTAAAACAACTATAAATTGAATGAGTAACACTTAAACTTCATCTAAAACTAAAATCCAAATGAGCTCTATGTTAAAAAATAAAATCCGAAATTTCTCGAAATAAAATTTCAATTTCTTGAATAAAATCATCGAACTTTCTTGGATATTAGAAAAGAAAAAATCAAGTGAACACGCCTGATAATATTCAAGTAGGATTACCATGACAAAAGGTATCCAAAACAACTATAAATCGAATGAGTAACACTTAAACTTCATCTAAAACTAAAATCCAAATGAGCTCTATTTTAAAACATAAAATCCAAAATTTCTTGAAATAAAATTCCAATTTCTTGAATAAAATCACCGAACTTTCTTATGTATTAGATAAGACAATAATCAAGTGAACACGCCTGATAATATCCAAGTAGGATTAAAATGAAAAAAGATATCCAAAACAACTATAAATCGAATGCGTAACGCTTAAACTTCATCTAAAACTAAAATCCAAATGAGCTCTATTTAAAAAAATAAATCCGAAATTTCTTAAAATAAAATTTCAATTTCTTGAATAAAATGATCGAACTTTCTTGGGTATTAGAAAAGACAATAATCAAGTGAACACGCCCGATAATGAAAGAAAGAAAATATTGGTCATCTACGTCAATTTAACAGATCAATGCCAAGAAGTTATAGAACACCCAAGATATAGTGACTTAAAACTATTTTAAATATTCCAAATACACCTTATGTCTTAGATTTACTAAATTTGGTTCAAATACCACCCTGTTGACTGTAGACACTCGACTTTTTAGGTTTACATCTACAAGTCTAACTAAAAATAACTACCCATTTCAATCGTGACAAAAACATAAAAAAAGTTTGAAGACAACTAATTGTTTTCCCATTTTTCAGTTTGATTTTTTACGCAAACGCCTGGAATTTGTTTATTATTTGAGGCCAATCAAATCACATTGCCAGAGGTCACTTTCAAAGACTGCGATTAATAGCTTGTTAAAGAAACCTGATCTATTCAGAAGTCAAACATAAAAGTCCATAAACCAAACTACAAGAACAACTCACTAGGAAATATGCATTGACATTCCGATAAATTATTGAGCTACTCAAGAACAACCTCAAAGGGAATGGCAGATGCACCCTGACCCAACAACACCCCTCCACTGGAGGAGCAAAATATATAAAAAAAACAATATTTTATTTTTGTTAAATTAGTCTCTGTGTATTTGTTTCTTTCATTTCTCTTTTCTTTTGGCTTTATGCTCCACTTTCAATTTGTATAGTAGGTTAGGAATAAATATGCAATAGATAAATTATTTGATAGACAAAACCTCTATTTGTTTTATTGTTTCTGTATTTGGGAATAAGAAATATCATCATCATTTTAGAACGTTTTTTTTCAAACTGTTTACTGATTTTTTGTTACTATTGTCCGTGATTCGTCTTTTACTAGGCTAAAGCTACCACAGCAACCACGATTGGATAAAAAAAGTAAGAAAAACAATGAAATGAAATTGTATTAATAAACACGCTAACTATAGGGGAAAAGCTGTAACGGAAACTGTAAAGGGGTTCCTCCGAAACCATCAAATACCTCCGAAAAAATGTGTTTCCTCCAAAACAAATTTTGAAACTGTTAATATCAGACAGTAAACAAGACAATAAACTAGGAAAAACTAAAGTAGAATGACGTCATATTTTTTCCCTTACAGTTACCTTGCAGCTTTACAGTTCCCTTACAGCTTTACAGTTTCCTTACAGCTTTTCTTTCAAACTGTTTACTGATTTTTTGTTACTATGAGCCGTGATTCGTCTTTTACTAGGCTAAGGCTAGCACAGCAACTACGATTGGACAAAAAAAAACCCAGAAAAAGGATAAAATGAAATTGTATTAATAAACACGCTAACTGTAAGGGAAAAGCTGTAAGGGAAACTGTAAAGGGGTTCCTCCGAAACCAGCAAATTCTTACGAAAAAATGTGTTTCCTCCGAAACAAATTTTGAAACTGTTAGTATCAGACAATAAACAAGACGATAAACCAGGAAAAACTAAAGTAGAATGACTTCATATTTTTTCCCTTAAAGTTCCCTTACAGCTTTACAGTTTCCTTACAGCTTTTCTTTCAAACTGTTTACTGATTTTTTGTTACTATGGGCCGTGATTCGTCTTTTACTAGGCTAAAGCTACCACAGCAGCCACGGTTGGATAAAAAACAAGAAAAACGATAAAATGAAATTATATTAATAAACACGCTAATTGTAAGGGAAAAGCTTTATTTAGTTCTCATACACGAGACTCCTCTACATAGGTCTTGGTTGTTTTTTCAGCACTCGGAGGCAACGCCAAGAGCAAATTAATACGATCCTTATTTTCACAGTAGCTCGAGAATGGCAAGTGGTGAAATCAAAGATTTACTGATAATTTTAACTGAAACTGCCTGGGGATCTGGAGATACTCTAGGGATGCAAAAACACCCAGTTTTGTGGGGACATTTAAGAAAACTGACGGAGTTACTAGTCAATCCAGTGCTTTAATGCGAAAGCAAAGATTAAAATTTTAAAACCAAACATAATCAATTTGTGTTCTTAAAAAATACAGTCATAACGATAAATAAAAGTTAGAATAAGGATAAATCCTTTTATTAGACAGTGACAATAACAATCACGAAATATACTGGATATTAGGTCACATGTTTTCGGTCTGCTGATTACGGTCACTGTACTTGTGACTGAAATATCCAGTATATTTGTGATTGTTATTGTCACTGTATAATGCAAGGATTTATCGCTATTCGTACTTTTATTAAACGTCATAGAAAGGCAGAGTGGTCTTAGAAATTACCTAAGATAGTCTTACCTTAAGAACAGCTTGAAGTAATCGAGGAGATGCATGCTTTCTGTTGGGTACAATTACAATTGATTCTGTGCTGTCAAATAAACCCTGCTTTGCTCTACTCTCTTTCATTACTTTCCTGCAAAGATTATATTAATAAATTGTAAAATTGTTACAGGTCATAATACTTGACGTTTAACTTATATTTAAAGGCAATTTAATATTCACGAAAACTAATGAAGAGGGTTACAGTCAAATCAGAAAATGTTCAATGTTTAATGAAGAAAAAAATAAAAAATAATTACTAATAATGTGCGTTTATACCACAAAACAGTTATCATAGGAATAGTTGGGCCACTAGTAAAAAAAAAAAAAAAAAAAAAAAAAAAAAAAAAAAAAGACTTGAAGAGTAGGATTGATCAGACATTTTATAAGAAAACACCTTTTTCATGTAATTACTTCTCAAAAAGTTCAAATTTCTGGCCTAGTTTGACGTCTCAATCATTACTAACAATTTTGAACTAGCTCATTGAAACAAAATTGTGAATTCTGCGTTAGCTTATGGTAAAAACAATTCCCAAGTGACATCTAAAATTGAGATTTCGGGTGAGGCAGAACCCGCCTGGTCCTCCTGCAAAAGAAGAAGAGAAGAAAATTGTTAAATAAAATTATATTAATCAAACCTCGTAGAAATAAATTAATAGAAGAAAAACCCAAAACGGAACCATTGTGTGAAAAATAAGATTTGGAACATCATTTCAAAACTCAAATGTACTAATTCATTTGCAGTTGTCGTCTATCGTTAAGTAAGGAAGTAATGGGATCATCGACGCTTCTCGACTACTAAGATCCCTGCGTTGTTGCAACTAAGATCCTACAACATGTTGCAACAGCCAGGCTCGACCCCCCTGAGAACCATATTACGAAGCTAAGCCAAAACCCACTGGGCTTTCGCAGGGCTCGTCTATCTTTAAATTTATTCTTTTTATTTTTTGGAATTTTACTTTCAAAGTCCATTAATAATTTTTGGGACAACGCTTCTAGTTATTAGAAAATCTTTCTAATTGTTTATGACGATTTTCATTAGTTCACCACAATTATTGGTAAAATTGTTATGACCATGTTTGTTTTTTACGACAGTGGACAAGCTTTACGTCAGTAATATTTTGTAGTTATGTAGCTATAGCTAAAACCATGACTAGTTGTCAAGTGAGAAAAATTGACATTTTAGGCTTTTTTTGCATGGGAAGCTTCTGTTTTTTCCTTTTCCGCAGCAAGCAAGGGACTGGAAAATCATAGAGCTATTTAAAGACTTACTTTAAAGGAAATCACTAGATCTGCTGCTTTTTGTAAATAACAAAAACAATATCTAGAATATATTTTTTTGCAAAAAACTGCATCTTTGCATACATAATGATGAATGACGTCAAAATCGTAGTATTTTAAAGGACGGCTTGGGTAAAAGTGATGATAATGTAGGTCGTTCTTTACCGGTTTCTACAAAGAAAAAACCAAGGGCTTTGTTCTGTGTATGATATGTACATTAGATTTTAGTGTAAAGTGTTACTCTATAGAACAAGGTCGTTCAAACCAGACAATTTGTACACAAGCTGATAGAAGGGCATTTGAGTTTTAATCTCTGTCCTTACGACCAAGAAATTTTCATTTTTTTATCATGGTTTTTATAGTAAAAACAAACTTTGGGGAAGTAGGAAGCAGTGCCAATCAAATATGACATCATATCTAATATGACACGATTTGAAAAACGACCATCAAATCTTAATTTTCTTTTCATGGTTTTTATAGTAAAAACGAACTTGGGGGAAGTAGGAAGCAGTGTCACTCAAATATGACATCATATCCAATATGACACCATTTGAAAGTAGTATATGCCTCTATGGTTACTATCGTATAATTCACTAACAAACAGGCACGTTCCATTACATACACCAGCTGAAACATCTAAATTATGCATTAGTATAATTATCATGATATTCTACAGTTTTAACTCATAGGGATGCAAATCAGCAAATTCAATTGAACTAAAGATTTCTAGTGTGAATTCAATCCTTCCTGTTTACCCTTCACATACGTTAAAATAACACGTTCTTCCATTCTATTGTAATTTTGATTTGTCTTCTAGCCAGAGATTTTGTTGTGCAATATTTAGTTTTTTTCAGTTTAATGTGATTTTCACTGTCTCTTGTTCTATGCCTTTTAGTTCAGCTGTATGGAGTCGAGAGTCAAAGATCACCCTTCCATCTACAATTCTATAAAAAAAAGACAGTATGAAGGTAAACTTGTGCCAAGACTTGGTTTACTGATTGTGCTTTTTTTCAAACTGGTTATGAAATGTTGATGATGAAACAAACATAAAATAGGGGGGGGGGTCCTATACAGATAAATAGAAAGCGAATAAAAAGAGGAAAAAATAGAGCTTATCTGGTAAGATTGTAGAAGGGTGGTCTTAGCCAAAGATAAGGGGCGCAATTTGCTATGGGGCAGGGGGAAACTGCCCTCTTCACACCCCAGTCCCTCCAAACACCAGTTTGTCCCTCCTCCCATTTGAAATTTAGTTTCTGCAAAACATTTTTTCGAAACTAAGATAAGCCTGCATAATTCAAGCATCCAGAGAAACAGGTCAGTTTCCTGTAGTATATCTTTGCCTTTATGGTACTATATGGCTCATTTTTCATATTGCTATGTCATTTCCACTTAATTTGGGAAAATTTGCTCGAACTCCCCCCCTTCCCCAAGATTTTGGAAAAAAGCTACACCACTGCCATAGATTACCAGTACTAAAATAGTTTTGTTACGCAAAATTGAAAAAGGGTCTGGTATAGTAAATACGACGTCTTTATAACAATTTATGATTACATTAAAACTTTGACAACTTAACAGGAAGAGCATTTAACATCAATAACAAGCTATCATTTAAAGTACAAAGAACAAACCATCGATTTAGAACCTAATTAGATTCTAGAATCAAAATAGTTGATTGAGCTTTGTACGATCATCCAGGCGGTATCCCTTGGGGGCGGGGGGTCACAGGGCTTGATCCACCCCCCCCCCCTCTTCTCCAAACAGAATACCCGACTTGTCAAAAAATAGCAAAAATACAGACATAATTTTTTTGATACTTTCCTTAAATTTTTTGTAACCCCTCCCCCCCTCCACTGAAAAAATACCTGGATGTGCCCTTGACGGTCATACTGAAATTATTCAGGGTAGGTGTTAATACCCCTAAAATAGCAATATATTCAGCACCAGCAATATATTCAGCAGCAATATATTAACACCCCTAAATTTTATAAGCAAATTCGACTGATTTTATGATCATTTATGCTTAAAACAATTTATCTACATATTCAAACATTGGCTCGACAGCAAAACAGGAAAAAAAAATCATGGATGTTCTGTGCATCAGACAATTTATGCTATGTTATCTTGACCTGTAGTGCATCTTCTTCCTATTAAAGGTTGGTATGAAGTGCTACTGCTTAAATAATTAGTCACCTTGTTCCATTCTATTTGGCGAGAACAACAGAAAATGTCAATTTCCGATTGAACTTTGAAGTTGGACAACAAAACAAAAGAGCAGGAGATTCGCAAAGTGATCAGTTGGAGCCATAGTTAATTTGGACAGGGTTTTCAGTGAAGTAAGTTCGTTTTTCCTTATTGTGTAGTTCAATGGAACCAAATTAACGAAATTATTGGAGGAGGGGGATATTTTTTTTAATAAAGACACAAAAAAAGATTTTTCTGAGAATTTAGGGTAAGGGGGACATTTTTTCAAGCTTTTATAATTAAAATACCAAAACAAAGAATGGGGAAGATATACTGAGTTTGAGCCCAGCCCCCATTTTTGATGTGTCTTTTATGTTTTTTACAGCCCCTCCCACTCAGAAAAATATCCCCCCCCCCTCTTAACAAGAATCCTGGCTACGGCTTTGATCAAGATAACGAAAGGACAAATGAAAAAATTGAATGTTCGTCATTTAAAATATCAATTCCTAGAAAGTTTCGTAATTCACAAATTTTCAATTTTATAAATAAATGTTTTTTTTTTAAATATATTTTGGGTTTTAATATTGCTAGTAACTTAGGACTTGGTGTGTATGTAATTAAATAGTCACCCATTTGCTTCATTGTACCGGACACACGCCAACGCAACGCGTTGATTTTTGCAATGGTGTATATTATGCTGTCAATTGCTATTGATGATTCATCGGATGAATGCATAATCCTAACTCCCATGTTTTCTGTGAAGTTTAGTCCAGTTGTTTTGTAACTATTGTCTAAAGAATAAACATTTTTAAAAATAATATATATGTAGCCTATATTAAATAGTAAAAAGGTTTAACATAGGTGCCGAGAAAAAAAAGGACAATCTGGGATACAATTAAATAGCGAAAATGATGAAAGGCGAAGAAAGTGGACAGAGTGTCTTGAATTTTAGCACTTTTGGAACAACAGAAGAATATAACAGAACTGGTGAGTTTTCAGACTACAAAACTTCCAACCGATGAATTCGATCACTTATTGATTGTTAACGATATAAGCAGTATTGACGAAAAGAAAGCTGTTTTGCAACTTTTTTTCCCTTCCGAGCAGAGGAGACCTTTCAAATTCTCATGCTTATATTGTTGCAGAGAAAAATTCGTATAATAAAAAATACTACGTTTATCATATGAAATACTTTAGAAATTATTATGTTTATTATTTCTTTATTTCCTCCGAAACAAATTTTGAAACTGTTAGTATCAGACAATAAACAAGACAATAAACCGGGAAAAACTAAAGTAGAATGACGTCATATTTTTTACTTTTGAATAGAAAAATGTCATGACGTCACGATATTTTTGTAACTGAAAAATTCAGGACCCCTTTTCCATAGTAAAGATAAATATGACGTCATCTCACTTTTTTGTGTATATAAAACATAAGAAGTACATGAACCATCTAAGTCTCATTCTGACCTACCAAGTGTTAGTTACTGCAAATTGAAATGATCTCTGAAAAATTTGATGAAGAAGCGCTCCTGGCCGATGATTGTGAATTAATTTCACATGAAACCCTTCAGCAATATGTTAACGATTTGGGTTTGCTAGGTGAAGATATGTTTGAACCTGATTTACCTGAGGAGCCACAACGGACATTACGAGAAGAATTGAAGCCAGAAAAGAGGAAGTTAGAAAATATACTGAGTAAGCTTGAATTAGATGCAAATAGGCCAGAAAATAAAAAAAAGTGGACACCCATAGTTTGGAACTCAAATGATTTTGCTGAAACAGACAAGAAGATAAATACGGCGTTTTCACGGCGACCTTGTAGATACGGACGGCGATGCCGCTATGGAAGCAAGTGCAAGTTCGCTCATTAGTGTTTTTTTTTAGAAGCATTTATACAAAATTTTAGACGAAAAAGGAGTTGAGAAGAAAGATTAAAGTGTTTCGGAATTATCAATCTTAAGCAAATTTTTGTTTTATTTTCCCAGCTGCCAATAAAATTTTTTTTATTATATTTCTTTTTTTTTAACCTGGTCGCAGTATCAGCTAACTTACCATTGAGCCAAATTATAAATTACAAGGATCACCGCGTACATTTTTAGAAGAAGAACTATCAAATCGTCCCATTAAATGTTTTCGATCCTACAACGGTCGCATTAAACTTTCGTATTCTTCCTTTTAATTGATCCAGTCAATTTTGTCACACGAAAACAATTTGTAATTAGGTTCATTGCTTTAGGACGACAAAACTGACCAAAAGCCAGTAGACAGCTTAAAGAAAGATTTTGGGATTCCAATGTCCGGAACACTGTCCGGATACGAAGAGTTCATTAGGAAATTTAAAAGATGTACTTTTTTCTTTTGATTGAAGATGCCAAAGTTCAACATTTACAGTTTGGCTTGATTTGGCAGAAATAGGCCCATTTAGCATTTAGCTTTGTGTTCTTTTCTAGTTTCACAAAATTGTTGGTTAAATGACTCTTCAAAAATGAGGGAGAAATGTCCATAACAACCTATCACCTACTTCTCTAGCGCTATTTAAGTATCCGTAAGTCACTAATCTAATAAAAAATACTTAAACTTACCGTTTGGCTTCATTGGGCTCTAAATTTGAAACGTTATTTTTGAAGGTAATGTTAAGGCGTTTAGACCACACGGGTTTTCAAAAAGTTTTCCTTATTTACCTTATATTTACGTTACGTTATATATCCGTTGTTTCCAGTTCACTCAGCGCCAAAAGGGACTCGACTTTCCACCAAAAGGGTTTCGAAATATCGGTTACGCGTTTTAACGTGAGATGGCAAACTTTTCCTGAAAATGAGTACGAAGGTGACGCTTTGCACTCACTTTTTATGCTTTAATGTAAGATAATTTTAGCAGCTTTTACTTTAAAGCTGTATTTTTATTTGTCTTTTTCTGGTAAAGTTGGCCAAAAGCCGTCAGAATCAACGACCAATAAATGCATTTCTTTATGATCGTGGAGAAGAACAGCCTTATTGGTTACCCATTTTGACGTCATATGACCAACTTTGCTTGAAAAAGAGTACGGTTAAAAAGAGGGGTTAATCAACACGCTAACAAGGAGACCCCTCTTTAGTCATAATGGTTTCAGATTGCCCAAGCAGATACATCACACACGTCTCGATAAGATCCATAAGAATGTAAACTTGCTTCTGAATGGTGGGCTTCTTTTTCCCTGGCCAATAATAGGCCGCTTTATATTCTTGCGCTAAATAGCTTACATTACGGAATAACAATTTGAAACTACTTTTACCTTAAACTGCAGCTTGGAGCAATCTAAGGATTGCAAGTAACGTGATGCTTTATTTTTGGGAGAGTTTTATCCCCTATAATCTAAAAATATATTCTTGCCTTCGCCTACCTCCCCTCTGACAGTAGTTGAAAAGACAGGACTATATATACATATATATATATATATATATATATATATATATATATATATATATATATATATATATATATATATATATATATATATATATATATATATATGATTCTCTTCATTTGCTGGGTTGGAGAAGGGGTATGCTCAGCTGTGTTGACATCAGGCTGCTTGTTGCTGCAATACGTTTTAGTAGTAGTCAGTGGCGCTAATTCACAAAAATGCAGGAGGGGGAGGACAAACTGTATTTTTCCAAATGTAGAGGGGGAGGGGCAATTTTTCAATGAAGTACCAAAAAAGGAACTTTTCAAAGAAAAACCAAAGAAGATATTTTCAAAATCTAGCTGCGTCCCCTGCCTGAACTGACAGTCTTAGTATTAGTATTAGTCATGGAAAGCAATCGGGATTTTAAAAACGAACAAAAATGCTTTGATAACATCTTAATACCAGTAAAGTACTTAACCGGGATAGCCTATTGTCTCCCAGTCTTTCCACTGAATAGGTGATCAAGGATAGATGCAGAACTCATTTAGCTAGAGACGGGAGGGGAATAAGTATGTGGAAAATTCTACAAGGTGAAAAAACATCATTGGACTGAAAAGTGTAACATTAAAAGTCTCGACTTTATATGCAATCTTGTTTGTCAAGGAGGAGGGGTTACGGCTCCTCCCTGTCCTCTCCTCTGGGTACCTTTGAAGTGGTTTTAAATTAAATTTCACTTGAGTAATAAAGTACAGGATATTCTCGAGTACTCATATCTGGTGAGCAAAAGAAATGTTGGGTATAAGTATTCCACTTATTAGGCAATTCTTCGACAGGTGTCTCAAATACATACAGGTGTATGAAATACATAAAAGTAGGCTTAAGATGTTTTCAAATTTTATCTAAGTAGTTTTCAGAAAAATTTTCAAACGAAAGAAGTGCTTGTGCTGAGACACCAAGCTGAAGAGACAAATATTCTATTAAAAAGGAACATTAATTTCTGAGAAAATAACTGAAGAAAGTGCTGAAAATCTACAATGAAACGAAAATTCAGACAGTGAGTTACTATTATGTACTATTTAAGAAAGTCATATCTAACACATTTTATATGTTTTTTTGTATTACAAATTATCCCAGTAATTTGTACAGAAATAAGAGCGGAGGAGCGAAAATCCTTCACAAGAGATTTGCTTTTATTTATTTTTTTTAAGTTATTCTTATGTTGCAGGAGCAACACTTTAGTTTTGTCCTGTTTGTTTTTTTCTAGGCCGCCAATTTCAGCTTATTGCTAGAAGGTGCTAAGATTCTAACCCCGTGGTTCTTATAGAAAGTTTAGACCAAAGAGTAATAGAAACTTATTAGGGTGAAAACTGGGGCTAGCGTCGACAGAAAAACTATAAACGCCATCTAGCGTCTGCTTCCTTACAGATTCTGCTTCGCTTATTGATAATTTGTTTACGAATATGGAACTAAAGTCTAGTGATGTGGTTATTAAAGATTTTTCAGACCATTTGATGCTAGTGACCAACCTTCCCTTGATTACAGAGTTTATTGGCCTACTAAAAGAAAAATGAGGATGACTAATAGAAACTGCTTTAGAAAACTTTAAGTATTGCTTTCTTCAAGTGATTTTTCTTCTTGTTTAAAGTCTTCGGACCCTGATTTTGCTGCTGAATTTTTTGTGAATCAGTTTAAATGTTGTTTCAATAATGCTTTACCTCTCCGCCAAATATCAAGAAAAAATAGTATAAAGCTGATTAAGCCTTTGATATCCCAATATGAATAATGAAACAATTGACCATTGCCTATTTGAATGTAATATGCTGACGTCTGCACAACATACCTTGCTTTGTAAACTGTTAAAATGCTTCAAACACCACAAAATCTCACTATCAGCCAAGAGCCTAGCCAACTATACCTGCAAACAGAGCACAGAAATCAACATCTATCATCTTATATTCGAACTCCTCGAGTCGAAAGATCTACTGATAGATATCTTAGAATATCTAATAAATAAGAGACAACCAAGACGGTAGCTCTGTAGCCCACAGAGTGAAGCAAAAAGAAGAAGGCTAAATAGTATCGACTGAATAGCCCGCCTGCTATGAATTAGAAGAAGAAGAATCTCCTGGATTGCTGGTTTCAATAAAAAATAAGAATCTGTTATATAAGGCATACTTGATGCATCCATCTGAAGTTAAATTCGCTGAATTTCGCAGATACAAAATTTATTTAACAAAAATTTTAAGATCAGCAAAATGTCATTACTTCGCCGAAGCATTTGTTGAAGCAGAAGGGTCCCCCAAGAAGACATGGGAAATAATTAATAAGTGCTTAGGAAAGCATAAGACCCATGATCTTCCTGATGAATTAATAGCTGAAGATTGAACTATACTGGCTACAGGGAAAGTGGGAGTTATCAATGCATTAAATATACACTTTGTGAAAACTGGCGAGGAAACCGCGTCAACTGCTGGAAACAACCTGGCCCGTCATCTGGATAATGAAACTGGAGAGGACTTTCAATCATATCTACCCCGTCTCAAAATTGCTCCATTTTTTTACCCTGTAACCCCAGATTAACTTTTACTTACAACAAACCTTTTAAAGAATGGATCTTCGGAAGGGATCCATGGGTCATCGACTAATCTGATTAAGTGCATGGCACCAAATATTGTAAACCCACTTTCCCATGTGTTCAATCTCTGTTTTAAAACCGGAAGATTTCCTTCTTGTTTCAAGTCTGCAAGAATTATTCCTATGTAAAAAGGAGGAGATCCGAAGTACGCAACAAACTATTGGCCGATTTCAATCCTGTCTTCATTTGGGAAGTTGCTCGAAAAGTGCCTATATAGACGTTTTGTTATCTTTTTAATGAAATCTAAATTTTTTAGTCCGATGCAATTTGGGTTCCGGAAGTTCTTACTCTACTGAGCATGCTATTATGGCAATGACTCAGTTTGTTCATGACGCCCTCAACAAAGGTGATATTCCTGCTACAATTTTTATTGAAATTAAAAAGGCATTTGATACGATTTCCCATAAAATATTGCATACTAAACTTGATAACTGCGGCATAAGAGGCCCAGTTAATGACTTAGTAATGTCATACCTAAAAAACTGAAATCAGTATGTAGACGGAGGTGATACTTCTTCCTCATCAGTATCTCAATCTCAGTCAGTTGGAGTCCCACAAGGCTCTAGTTTGGGTCCACTCCTATTTCTTATCTATGTTAATGATATCAGTAATGCCATCAATGATATTGGCCTTAACATATTATTCGCAGATGACACGGCATGCAATGTCAGAAGCCCCGACTCTAGATCTTTGAAGCTTAGGTTGGAATCAGCACTGTCGAGGCTTATCTTATGGTTTTCGAGAAATAAATTGACTATTAATTGTACTAAGACAAAATTCATCATATGCTCTCGTACTGGGAAAACAGCACCGAAAATTATGATGATTAATATTCAAGGCCTACCCATTGAAATTGAAAGAGTTGATGATATTAAATATCTCGGGATAATACTGGATTCAAGTTTATCATTTAAAAGCCATGCAATTTATTTTCGAGTGAAACAGGCAGGAAATATTGGTATGATGAATCATCTGAAATTTGTTCTGCCGTTTTTTGCCCTGAAATCTCTTTATCATTCTCTAGTGCATTCATATATAAATTACTGTCCCATTATTTTGTTTGAATACTTTTAAAACTCATATTCTTCCTCTTCAGAGGCAACAAAATAAAGCTCTGCGTCTATTGAAAAATTGCCTGCCTAGCCCGTTTTCTTACCCTGGTAAATCGTCAACAAAAAGTATGTATCAAATTTTAAATATCCTTCCACTGGATCTTTTCTCTTCTTTCCATTCTGTTCTTTATATGATTAAACACGTTCAATGTCTTTTTCCTGAGTATATTTATTTGCGTAATATTTTTTCTCAGGATTATAATCAGGTTTTGCATGCACATTGGACCCGTGGCAGTTCTGTTGTTCGTCAGGCTTTAATAAAATCTGAAAGGTCCCGTTTTTCACCAAGGCATAGTATTATATATAATTGGAATAAATTTCATAGTTTTATAGATTTGAATAATTCGTTGGTTAATAATAAAATTAGAATAATGAATCCCTTAATCAGTAATTATTAATTTGATTTCTTTTCTTGGGTGGATGCTCCTCATTTCACTTTATTTGTTTGGTTATTTTGATTTTATGCAGATTTTGTTTGTTGTTACCATACGGAGAGTTGAAGAGCAATCTTTTTATTGCAGTATCTGGAGATAGTATTATTTATTTATTGTTGAGTGTATATAAACCAACACACGAGTTATTCTCACTGTGGGTCATTAATTTGATAGTTTTGTCAAAACATTTTTTATTGATTAATAAAGAACTTGAAGCGTCTGGCGACAAATGGCATTTTTTCCAAAGTTTTTAATCGTTTTTCTGTCCGAAAGTGAGATCAGACACTTTTTACTACCGTAATTGTACCAATTATACTAATGAAACTAATTATTCTTATTATTACACTGAGAAAATGTCAAGTGTCACCACATGCTAGATGGTGTTGATAGTTTTTTTTGTCGATACTAGTAGTAGTTTTCACTCTTACAAGTTACGAATACTCTTTGGTTTGAACCTCAGGAAGGATTGACGAATATGACATTACATTTCAGAAAGCTGCGCATAATTTTTGTCTGGGGGATAAAAAAGATGCTTTTCGGTAGTAATTGAGCAAGAACCTAGAGTTGAGAGTTAAAGTGCAGTTGTGCAGTCTAAATTCGAAAGGACTATCTGAAATTAGGCAGGCAAGCTTTCTTTCCATCGAACTATATTTCTATTTTCGACTGGAAAGCTCTGCTCTAGCAGGCAAGTAGGTCGGCACCAGTTTCAAATCCAAGTTGGACTAAAATCGAAAATTGCTTAAGATTTGCGAAGATACTATTCTATTTCTGGCACACCCCTAGGATAACTTGTTTTTGCAAGTTCATGGGTAGGCTAGAAAATTTAGTTGAACGACTTTGTTTTTCATGTATTATATATACGTATTTTTGTTATGTTTCATTCGTATTAATAAACTTGAACTTTAAACAAAAGTAATTTGGCTTAGTCTATTTATTCAAGAAAAATTTTATGCAAAAATGACAAGATAAAAACAAAAGAAAAACTCACATCTTATTAATGGACGTTAGTAATGTATCTTCTACTGGACGTTAATAAGATTTTTGTTTTGTTTTCATTTTGCTGTTTCTCCTTTTTTTTTTTTTTGGTTAGTCTGCTTTGTTTTTTTTCCATTCATAAGGGCTTCCTAACATGAAGCCGAAAAATTGGGCTTTTTAAGAAGTTTTTGTTATTTTTCCTTGTCTAATTGAAAAACCACCCAATTTTTCTATTTTTTCATTTCCTTTTAATTGTAAATAGAAAGGCAGTGTGGTCTAAGAAGCCGTTTAGCCCGTTGGTAAGAAGTCCATGATCTTAGTTTATTTTTATTTTTCTCTTTTCTCATTGAAAAACAACCCCATTTTTCTATTTTTTTCATTTCCTTTTAATTGTAAATAGAAAGGCAGTGTGGTCTAAGATGCCGTTTAGCCCGCCGGTAAGAAGTTCCTGATCTTATTTTATTTTTCCCTTGTCTCATTGAAAAACCACCCCATTTTTCTATTTTTTTCATTTCCATTTAATTGTAAATAGAAAGGCAGTGTGGTCTAAGAAGCCGTTTAGCCCGTCGGTAAGAAGTCCATGATCTTATTTTATTTTTCCCTTGTCTCATTGAAAAACCACCCCATTTTTCTATTTTTTCATTTCCTTTTAATTGTAAATAGAAAGGCAGGGTGGTCTAAGAAGCCGTTTAGCCCGTCGGTAAGAAGTTCCTGATCTTATTTTATTTTTCCCTTGTCTCATTGAAAAACCTACCCCATTTTTCTATTTTTTCATTTCATTTTAATTGTAAATAGAAAGGCAGGGTGGTCTAAGAAGCCGTTTAGCCCGTCGGTAAGAAGTTCCTGATCTTATTTTATTTTTCCCTTGTCTCATTGAAAAACCACCACATTTTTCTATTTTTTTCATTTCCTTTTAATTGTAAATAGAAAAGCAGGGTGGTCTAAGAAGCCGTTTAGCCCGTCGGTAAGAAGTCCTTGATCTTATTTAATTTTTCCCTTGTCTCATTGAAAAACCACCCCATTTTTCTAAATTTTTTTTTAATTTCCTTTTAATTGTAAATAGAAAGGCAGTGTGGTCTAAGATGCCGTTTAGCCCGCCGGTAAGAAGTTCCTGATCTTATTTTATTTTTCCCTTTTCTAATTGAAAAACAACCCCAGTTTCCTATTTTTTCATTTCATTTTAATTGCAAACAGAAAGGCAGTGTGGTATAAGAAGCCGTTGAGCCCGTCAGCAAGAAGTCCATGATATTATTTTATTTTTCCCTTGTCTCATTGAAAAACAACCCCAGTTTTCTAGTTTTTCATTTCATTTTAATTGTAAATAGAAAGGCAGTGTGGTCTAAGAAGCCGTTCAGCCCGTCGGTAAGAAGTCCATGATATTATTTTATTTTTCTCTTGTCTCACTGTAAAAAGAACCCCATTTTTTTATTTTTTCATTTCCTTTTAATTGTAAATAGAAAGGCAGTGTGGTCTAAGAAGCCGTTTAGCCCTTTGGTAAGAATTCCATGATCCTATTTTATTTTTCCCTTGTCTCATTGAAAAACAACCCCATTTTTCTATTTTTTTATTTCCTTTTAATTGTAAATAGAAAGGCAGTGTGGTCTAAGAAGCCGTTTAGCCCGTCGGTAAGAATTCCATAATCTTATTTTATTTTTATTTTTCCCTTGTCTCATTGAAAAACAACCACATTTTTCTATTTTTTCATTTCCTTTTAATTGTAAATAGAAAGGCAGTGTGGTCTAAGAAGTCATTTAGCCCGTCGGTAAGAAGCCCGTGATCTTATCTATTTTTATTTTTCCCTTGTCTCTTTGAAAAACAACCCAATTTTTCTATTTTTTCATTTCCTTTTAATTGTAAATAGAATGGCAGTGTGGTCTAAGAAGCCGTTTTGCCCGTCGGTAAGAAGTCCATGATCTTATTTTTCCCTTGTCTCATTGAAAAACAACCCCATTTTTGAATTTTTTTTATTTCCTTTTAATTGTAAATAGAAAGGCAGTGTGGTCTAAGAAGCTGTTAAGCCTGTCGGTAAGAAGTCCATGATCTTACATAATTTTTCCCTTATCTCATTGAAAAACGACCCCATTTTTCTATTTTTTCATTTCCTTTTAATTGTAAATAGAAAGGCAGTGTAGTCTAAGAAGCCATTTAGCCGGTCGGTAAGAAGTCCATGATCTTAGTTTATTTTTATTTTTCCCTTTTCTCATTGAAAAACAACCCCATTTTTCTATTTTTTTATTTCCTTTTAATTGTAAATAGAAAGGCAGTGTGGACTAAGAAGCTGTTAAGCCTGTCGGTAATAAGTCCATGATCTTACATAATTTTTCCCTTATCTCATTGAAAAACGACCCCATTTTTCTATTTTTTTTATTTCCTTTTAATTGTAAATAGAAAGGCAGTGTGGTCTAAGAAGCTGTTAAGCCCGTCGGTAAGAAGTCCATGATCTTATTTTGTTTTTATTTTTTCCTTGTCTCACTGAAAAACAACCCCATTTTTCTATTTTTTCATTTCCTTTTAATTGTAAATAGAAAGGCAGTGTGGTATAAGAAGCGATTTAGCCCATCGGTAAGAAGTCTATGATCTTATGTTATTTTATTTTTCTAAAGAAAAAGAACTTACAGTGCTTTCTTTTGAAGTACTATCTGAGTTTCAGGATAATCTCTGATTGCTTCATACAAGTCTTTCTTGTGCAGTACAAAAATATTAGAAAAGCCTTTCGAAATTACATCTGCAGTTCTTCTATTTGCACCACCGATTGCGAGTAATGAAACCTCCCCAAATACACTGCCTTCACCAAGAGTGACCAGCACTGTATGTCCATCTGGACCTCCCATAACTTCCAGCTTTCCTGATTGGACAATATACATCTCACGTCCAACCTCACCCTAAAAAATTCAATATTAAGAAGTTAAATATTTTAGCATTTTGAACATACAATTCAAGATTTGTTTTTATACTTCTACATACTTTTTGTATACAATTTACGGCTTGAGCAAAATTAAAAATTTTATACTTTTTTATACTTTTTTTTATACTTTTACATAGTTTTTATATACAATTTAAGTTTAGATCAAAACTAATAAGTATGACTTAATTGTGATTTTAGCATCTCGCTTGATCGTATGATCTGATATCTCGTTTAGTATACATATTAATAAGTAAACATTTTCTTCTGTATATTTTATTTTCCTTGAAAACACATTCATTAAAAACAAAATACACATTAACTTTAAAACGCCTTCGTTAATCCAGATAACAATTTATGCAACAATTTTGAAGATTTTTGGAAGATTGGATCGATTGGAAGATTCTCTTATATGTGGGTTATTGTATTTTGTCTTTTGTTTAGTTTGATATTTAAATTTAGGCTAATAGTCACGGTCTGATATGTACTTGGTCATTTTATGGATTTAATTAAAAAAAACTTTCCACAAAAAAGTTTTTCAAAGAAAAGTAAAGAACTCCCAGAACATAATTTGCCCTTTACTGAAAAAAGTATAAATGTTTTTACTTTTATAACTTTCATAAATCAAATACTATTAACATTTTGATTACTAAATATCAGGATATGTATATTAAACCGGCAATGTACATTCATTTGTATTTTTTCCAGTAAAGTGCAAATTATGTTCTGGCCTTGGGAAAGCATAGGGGTTTAGAGTCCAACTTATGTTAATTTCTGCTCGTTTTGAGTTTGACCCGGTTATTTTTTGTAATTTCTGTTCGTTTTGGGTTTAATTTATTTATCGATGCCGATTTGTGGTAGTTTCACTCTTGATAGGTAATTTGATTTTATTTTTGCTAATTTTTTGTTTAATGGAGTTCTTTACTTTTCTTTCTAATACTTATTTTGTTGAAAAGGTGTTTGAAATTCATTTCTGGTTGTTTTATATTGACACAGTCTTTTCAGGGAAAAAGAAAATAATGCTTTAAATCTTTTCGTTTTTTTAAGACTTTATAGTTTGGCCGGCTATTTGTATGCTGGAGAAAAATTTTCAGCAATTTTTAACAACATACACCCTTTTAAAAATCTGGACACAAATAGTGGTATTTAATTTAGTTTCATACCTCCTCTAGATGACCTGAAACGGAAAAATTGATATCATTCGCCAAAAAAATCTGTTTACTTTCTTTGACAGCTTGGATACACTTACACTATTCTGATTTGGTTAAATTTTAAGAGCAGAAGTAGCCCCAAAAGTTTGAACATAATACCCTCAGTCGTTCTTGGGGTATTTTTGAGATGCCTTATTGGGAATTAGCATTAATACAGTGCATTTTGATTTAATATTAAGGCAAAATTTTTCTTTTGAACATAATTGGAAAATTGAAGGGTGGGCGTGGAAGAGGGATTATTTGCCCTCCAATCAATTTTGACTATTAAGAAGGGCATCAGCCCTTTCTATTTTTAATCAAATGAGCCCTTTTCGAAGTTCCTTCTACAACTCCTTTGATACGAAGTGCCCTGGTCTAAACAACAACAACAACAACAAAAAAAAATACATCATACTCACATCAATCTGTACCATAAAATGTCAAGCCTTTTAATCATTTTCGACTATTGAACAGGGCACTAGGCCTTTCGATTTCCAATCGAAAGAGCCCTTTTTGACTTTTTACGACAACGTTTCCTATAAACACCTTTTATGCCCCCAGGGCATAAAATACAACCCTTACCCTAAGGGCTGTTAGGGTGGTTATCATCCTCTAAGACCTAATTTCCAGAACTGTCAACTACGTCAAAAATATGGCTATCTCAAAATTTTGATTGGATGTGTTTGTGGAAATGGTGGGCGTGAGAGGGGCGTTAGTCACTCTCCAATCACTTTCAACTATTAAAAAGGCACTATCCCTTTCCATTTCCAATCAAATGAGCCCTTTTGAAGTTTCTACAACAACACTTTCAATAAAAATCTTATATGTCCCCAGAGTAAGATTAATCACCCTAATTATAAGATCTGGGGGGGATTGTAATCCTCAAATCCTTAATTTACATAATTTTTATCTATGTTATACACAATGATTCTCTGAAAATTTTTATTGGATGTGTTTGGGGGAATGGTGGGCGTGAGAGGGGTGTTAGTTACCCTCCAATCATTTTCGACTATTAAAAATGGCACTAGCCGTCTCAATTCCCAATTGAATGAGCCCCTTATGAAGTTTTTACGACAACGCTATCTGCAAAATCCTTATATGCTCCCAGGGCATAACTTACAACCTTTGCCCTTGGGGTTTTGGGGGGTTTGTCACCCTTAAATACATAATTTACTAGAACTTTCAACTACGTTGAACAAAATGGCTATCCATAAACTTTGATTGAATGTTCTTGGGTAAATGGTTGGCTTGAGAGGGGGGTTAATTACTCTCCACTCACTTTCGACTATTAAAAAGGGCAATTTCCAATCAAATGAACCCTTTTTGAAATTTCTACAACAACTTTCTATATAAACCTTATATGCCCCCGGATCATAACTTACAACCCATGCACTGAGGGCTCTGAGGGGGTTATCATCCTAAAAGACCTAATTTCCAGAACTTTCAACTACGTTAAACAAAATGGATATCTCAAAATTTTGATTGGATGTGTTTGGGGAAATGGTGGGCGTGAGAGGGGGTTTAGTTGCCCTTCAATCACTTTCGACTATTAAAAGGGCACTAGCCCTTTCAATTTCCAATTGAATGAGCCCTTTTTAAAGTTTCTACAACATCGCTTTCTATTAAAACCTTAGATGCCCCCAGGGCATAACTTATCAACCTTGCCCTGAGGGCTGGGGGGGGGGGGTTATCCTCCTTAAAGACACAATTCCAAAATTTTCAACTACGTTGAATAAAATGGCTATCTAAAAATTTTAATTGGATGTGTTTGGGGAAAATGTGGGCGTTAGAGAGGGGTTAGTTGCCCTCAAATCACTTTCGACTATTGAAAGGGGCACTAGCCCTTTTAATGTCCAATCGAATGAGCCCTTTTTCAAGATTTTACGACAAAGATTTCAATAAAACCTTTATATGCCCCCAGGGCATATACTTATAACCCTTGCCGTGAAGACTGTGGGGGAAGTGTCCTGCTCAAAGGTATTATTTCCTGGACTTTAAACTGCGTGGAACCAAATGGCTATCTTTAAATTTTGATTGGATGTGTTTGGGGAAATGGTGGGCGTGGAAGGGATGCTAGTTACCTTCCAATCACTTTCAACTATTAAAAAGGCACTAGCCATTTCAATTTCCAATCGAATGAGCCCTCTTTGAAGTTTCTACGACAACGCGTTCTATAAAAATCTTATATGTCCCCAGGGCATAACTTATAACTCTTGCCCTGAGGGCTGTGGGGGGTTTTTCATCCTTTAATTCATAATTTCCAGAGCTTTCAACTACGTTGAACGAAATGGCTATCTATAAACTTTGATTGAATGGTCTTGGGTAAATGATGGGCTTCAGAGGGGGGTTAATTACTCTCCACTCACTTTCGACTATTAAAAAGGGCAATTTCAAGTTCCAATCAAATGACTCTTTTTTGAAATTTCTACGACATCGCCTTCTATTAAAACCTTATATGTCCCCAGGGCATAACTTACAACTCTTGCCATAAAGGCTGTGGGGGGGGGGAGGGGGAGGGTTTATTATCATTAAAGACACAATTCCAAAACTTTCAACTACGTTGAATAAAATGGCTATCTAAAAGTTTTGATTGGATGTGTTTGGGGAAAAGGTGGGCGTGAGAGAGGGGTTAGTCGCCCTCAAATCACTTTCGACTATTAAAAAGGAGCTAGCCCTTTGAATTTCCAATGGAATGAGCCTTTTTTCAAGATTCTACGACAAAGATTTCAATAAAAACCTTATATGCCCCCAGGGAATATACTTACAACCCTTGCCCTGAAGACTGTGGGGGAAGTGTCCTGCTCAATGGTATAATTTCCTGAACTTTGAACTGCATGGAACAAAATGGTCATCTCAAAATCTTGATTGGGTGTGTTATGGGGAAATGGTGGGCGTGGAAGGGATGTTAGTTGCCTTCCATTCACTTTCGACTATTAAAAATGGCACTAGCCATTTCAATTTCCTATCAAATGAGCCCTTTTTGAAGTTTCTACGACAACGCGTTCTATAAAAAACCTTATATGTCCCCAGGGCACAACTTAAAACCCTTGCCCTGAGGGCTGTGGGGGGGGGGGGGGTTGTCATCCTCAAAGACCTAATTTCCAGCGCTTAAAACTACGTTGGACAAAATGGCTATCTCAAAATTCTGATTGGATGTGTTAGGGGAAAAGGTGGGCGTGAGAGGGGTACTAGTTGCCCTCCAATCACTTTCGACTGTTAAAAAGGGCACGGGCCCTTTGAATTTCCAATTGAATGAGCCTTTATTGAAGTTTCTGCGACAACACTTTCTGTAAAAACCTTATATGCCCCACTGCATAACTTACAACCCTTGCCCTGAGGGCTGTGGGGGGGTGTCCTCTTCAAAAACATAATTTCTATCTAGAAATCAACTACGCTGAACAAAATGGCTATCACAAAATTTTGATTGGATGTGTTTCAGGAAATGGTGGGCGTGGAAGGGGTGTTAGTTGCCTTCCAATCACTCGACTATTAAAAAGGGCACAAGCCACTCCAATTTCCAATTGAATGAGCCCTTTTAGAAGTTTCTACGACAATTTCTTCGATACGAAGTACCCTGGTCTAAGGGAAAAAATAATAAATAATAGATTGTGCCATCGTTCTTATATGCCCCCAGGGCATAACTTAAAACCCTTGCCCTGAGGGTTGCAGGGGAGCGTCCTCCTCAAAAACATAATTTCTATCTGGAAATTAAATACGCTGAACAAAATGGCTATCTCAAAATTTTGATTAGATGTGTTTGGGGAAATGGTGGGCGTAGAAGGGGTGTTAGTTGCCTTCCAATCACTTTCGACCATTAAAAAGGGCACAAGCCACTCCAATTTCCAATCGAATGAACCCTTTCCAAAGTTTCTACGACAACTCCTTTGATACGAAGTGCCCTGGTCTAAAGCCAAGAAAAAAATAATAATAATACATTGTGTCAAAATCGTTCTTTACCTAGGTAGCGCTATTGCGCTGCCTATGATTTCGTTAGCTATTTTTCCTTCGTGCTGGGCAATCATATAAGGGCAATTAAGTAAGGGGAATCATGTAGATATCAAGTACATATTTGTTGAGGTATCATTAAAGAACACAGTTCTTTCTTTTTCCAAATTTCCTCCTACATATTAAAATTTTTCAACTATTTGTATACCATTCGTAATTTACATTTTATGCTCGTTGCATTCAATTATTTTTACAGATCTTGAAACGATGCTTAATACAAATAAACATAAAATAACACACGCCCCTCTGGGATTAGAGATATGAGGCCCTCTTCAAAAGAACGCCAAACTGTACTAAAACGATGGAACATAATGAGAAAATGTGAGGAATAACAATATCTTTTGGAACTTTTGCTGTCTTAAAAAAGGCTGCTTAAATGTCCATTAAGCTTCATTTAAGCTTCTTAAGCTGTAATAAACATCAAACTGTTTAAGCTTTAAGCTACTTAAATGAATCTTCATTTTGAACTCTGTCATTTACTTCTTCTGATTTTCGTCACCCATTTAACTCTTGTTGTTTAACAATAATGGTAAGCAACGGTAAGAAAAGGTTACTGTGAGCTTTTTTCTTTCTCTGTTTTTCTTCTTTGCCTTCCCTTTATTCAGTACTGATGTAACTTACACTAAAAACAGGGGTTGATTTTTTTTTATTTTATCTATAATTTCTTTGCGACTAAATTTCGGATTTTCTCACAATTAGAGAACTTCGAGGATCAATATAACTTAAATATAACAAAGGATAGATTAGTGGCGTCCACCATATTCCTTTGATATATGAAAAGACAAAAGCTAGGCCTCTAAATAGTTGCCTATTTAAACCTCTGTGAATATAAATAAATAGAATAAAAACAAAGGGTAAATTTATAGCTGACAATATAATTTAGCTAGGATGAAAGTGAATTCACCACTCACTTCTAAGGAGAGTTAAGTTTTGAGCCCTTAATGGGACCATAAAAGGCAAAACAGTTCATAGTACCCAAAAGTCTAAAAACATGCTCCTAAAAAAATGTTTAGTGAGAAAAAATCAACATTTGTAGCTGTTTCAGGAATAGTAACTATGGTTTCCATTAGTCTTGATAGTAAAGTGTTATTTTCAAAACAAATATGCAGGAATTTTCAAAAAGAGTCTGAAATCGCTCAAAAATGACATCACCGCAAAACTGACGTCATTTTTTAGACTTTGTTTGCTATTATTGCCTCCTTTTTTAGTAATTCTAGATCCTAGATAGTTTAAATTGTCATAATTGTCAAATCAATCCAACCCATTCTCAGAAAGTATTAGACTCTACACCGCCAACTCCCTTTAAACTTTACGGGACCTAAAAACCAACTTACTTCAACTTACGAAATAAAATAAAAAAATAGGCCACTAACATTACCTTTTTACAAACGTAATCCCCAGGAAGGAACAGAACTGGTTTAAGTTTCAACACCAATTCACGCAAGATGGCAGGATCACAGTCGCGGAAAAGCTGAACTTTTGCAAGGGTGTGAACGTGTACATCAAGTGCTACGTCTCTTCGCATTTTAATTGGTAGAAACTTCAGTGATGCCCCTTCGTCTAAAAAATATAATAGATCTAGAAACAAAAATATCTTTCGCCCCTTGATTTGATTTAGATATTATTTCGAATTGAATAGAATATATATGTATTTGAACGTATATTGAACAATTGGAAAGCAATATTGGCAATGCTGGTCAAAAGTATGATGAAAACATAAATGCTGACAATCAAAATTCAAAACAAAAAATGATACATTTAAATGCAAAAATGCAAAAATTTAAATGCGTGAATTGAGAAAAAGAGCACAATAAAAGTGGCCATAAGAAAGAATTGCTAATGCATATTGATAAGAACTCATTATCCAAATTCTCGCAGTAGTAGCTACCCCAATAATGCATTCATCGTATCCCACAAACCAAGAAAATGACAGAAAAATGTACAGACAGAAAAATGTTTGGTATTTGAGCCAATTCCTGAAATTCCATTTACCTTCTCTAATAATTATTTTTAAATACATTAAGTAATAAGCACTTTATTAAGTAATAAGCAATTTAGAAACAATAGAATTAACAATTGCTTTCTCGACAAACTGCCTTTAATATTTTAAAGAAAAATAGTTGAACTAGCCAAATGAAACTTTCATAGATTTTCAGGAGGATTTGGTATTTAAGCCAATTCCTGAAATTCCATTTACCTTCTCTAATAATTATTTTTAAATAAATTTTCTTAATACTTGAAAATTTACTTATATTTATCTAGTTATTTTACCTAAAAATTAAGTAATAAGCACTTTAGAAACACTAGAATTTACAATTGCTTTCTCACCTTCCCTTAATATTTTTAAAGAACAACAGTTGAACTAGCCAAATGAAACTTTCATAGATTTTCAGGATTTGGTATTTGAGCCAATTCCTGAAATTCCATTTACCTTCTCTAATAATTATTTTTAAATGCATGTTCTTAGTACTTGAAAATTTACTTAGATTTACCTAGTTATTTTGCTTGAAAACTAAGTAATAAGCAGTTTAGAAACACTAGAATTAATAATTACTTTCTCAACAGACTTCCCCTAATATTTTAAAGAACAATAGTTAAACTAGCCAAATGAAACTTTCATAGATTTTCAGGATTTGTTATTTGAGGCAATTCGTGAAATACTGTTTACCTTCTCTAATGATTATTTTTAAATACATGTTCTTTATACTTGAAAATTTACTTATATTTACCTAGTTATTTTACTTAAATATTAAGTAATAAGCACTTTAGAAACACTAGAGTTAACAATTGCTGTCTCGACAAACTTACCTTGATATTTTAAAGAAAAATAGTATAACTAGCCAAATGAAACTATCATGGATTTTCAGGATTTGGTATTTAAGCCAATTTCTGAAATTCCATTTACCTTCTCTAATAATTATTTTTAAATACATGTTCTTTATACTTGAATATTCTTACTTAGAATTACCTAGTTATTTTGCTTTAAAACTAAGTAATAAGCAATTTAGAAACACTAGAATTAACAATTGCTTTCTCAACAAGCTTCCCTTAATATTTTTAAAGAACAACAGTTGAACTAGCCAAATGAAACTTTCATAGATTTTCAGGATTTGGTATTGAGTCCATTTCTCAAATTCCATTTACCTTCTCTAATAATTATTTTTAAATAAATTTACTTAATACTTGAAAATTTACTTATATTTACCTAGTTATTTTACCAAAAAATTAAGTAATAAGCACTTTAGAAATACTGGAATTAACAATTGCTTTCTCGACAAACTTCCCTTAATATTTTAAAGAAAAATAGTTGAACTAGCCAAATGGAACTTTCATAGATTTTCAGGATTTGGTATTTGAGCCAATTTATGAAATTCCATTTACCTTCTCTAATAATTATTTTTGAATACATTTTCTTAATATTTGAAAATTTACTTATATTTACCTAGTTATTTTGCTTTAAAACTAAGTAATAAGCACTTTAGAAACACTAGAATTTACAATTGCTTTCTCGACAAGCTTCCTTAATATTTTAAAGAAAAACAGTTGAACTAGCCAAATGAAACTTTCATAGATTTTCAGGATTTGGTACTTGAGCCAATTCCTGAAATTCCATTTACCTTCTCTAATAATTATTTTTGAATACATGTTCTTAATGCTTGAAAATTTACTTATATTTACCTAGTTATTTTTTTTTTAAATTAAGTAATAAGCACTTTAGAAACACTAGAATTAACAGTTGCTTTCTCGACAAACTGCCCTTAATATTTTAAAGAAAAATAGAAACTATCATAGATTTTCAGGATTTGGTATTGGAGCCAATTTCTGAAATTCCATTTACCTTCTCTAATAATTATTTTTAAATACATTTTCTTAATCCTTGAAAATTTACTTATATTTACCTAGTTATTTTACTTAAAAATTAAGTAATAAGCACTTTAGAAACAGTAGAATTAACAATTGCTTTCTCGACAAACTTCCCTTAATATTTTAAAGAAAATAGTTGAACTAGTCAAATGAAACTTTCATAGATTTTCAGGATTTGGTATTTGAGCCAATTTCTGAAATTCCTTTTAAGTTCTCTAATAATTATTTTTAAATACATGTTCTTAATAATTGAAAATTCACTTATATTTACCTAGTTATTTTACTTAAAAATTAAGTAATAAGCACTTTAGAAACACTAGAATTAACAATTGCATTCTCGACAAACTGCCCTTAATATTTTAAAGAAAAATAGTTGAACTAACCAAATGAAACTTTCATAGATTTTCAGGATTTTGTATTTGAACCAATTACTAAAATTCCGTTAACCTTCTCTAATGATTATTTTTAAATACATTTTCTTAATACTTGAAAATTTACTTATATTTACCTAGTTATTTTACTTAAAAATTAAGTAATAAGCACTTTTGAAACACTAGAATTAACAATTGCTTTCTCGACAAACTGCCCTTAATATTTTAAAGAAAAATAGTTGAACTAGGAAAATGAAACTTTCATAGATTTTCAGGATTTGGTATTTGAGCCAATTTCTTAAATTCCATTGACCTTCTCTAATAGTTATTTTTAAACACATGTTCTTAATACTTGAAAATTCTTCCTTAGATTTACCTTTTTTTTTTACTTTAAAATTGAGTAATAAGTACTTTAGAAACACTAGAATTAGCAATTGCTTTCTCGACAAACTGCCTTTAATATTTTAAAGAAAAATAGTTGAACTAGCCAAATGAAACTCTCATAGATTTTCAGGATTTGGTATTTGAGCCAATTTCTGAAATTCCATTTACCTTCTATAATAATTATTTTTAAATACATGTTCTTAATACTTGAAAATTGACTTATATTTACCTAGTTATTTTACTTAAAAATTAAGTAATAAGCACTTTAGAAACACTAAAATTAATAATTGCTTTCTCGATAAACTGCCTTTAATATTATAAAGAAAAATAGGTGAACTAGCCAAATGAAACTTTCATAGATTTTCAGGATTTGGTATTTAAGCCAATTCCTGAAATTCCATTTACCTTCTCTAATAATTATTTTTAAATACATGTTCTTAATACTTGAAAATTTACTTATATTTACCTAGTTATTTTACTTAAAAATTAAGTAATAAGCACTTTAGAAAGACTAGAATTATCAATTGCTTTCTCGATAAACTGCCCTTAATATTTTAAAGAAAAATAGTTGAGCTAGCCAAATGACACTTTCATAGATTTTCAGGATTTGGTATTTGAGCCAATTCCTGAAATTACATTCACGTTCTCTACTAACTATTTTTAAATGCTTGCTTTTTATGCTTAAAAATTCTTACTTAGATTTACCTACTTATTTTGCTTTAAAATTAAGTGATCAGCACTTTCAAAACTCTAGAATTAACAATTACTCTCTCAACAGACTGCCCTTAATATTTTAAAGGAAAATAGTTGAACTAGCCAAATGAAACTTTCATAGATATTCAGGATTTGGTATTTAAGCCAATTCCTGAAATTCCATTTACCTTCTCTAATAATTAATTTTTAAATACATGTTCTTTATGATTAAAAATTCTTACTTGAATTTATTTACTTATTTTGCTTTAAAACTAAGCGATAAACACATTAAAAACTTTAGAATTAACTATTACTCTCTCAACAGGCTTCCCCTAATATTTTAAAGGAAAACAGTTGAGGTAGCTAAATGAAACTTTCATAGATATTCAGGATTTGATATTTAACCAAATTCCTGAAATTCCATTTACGTTCTCTAATAATTATTTTTCAATACTTGTTCTTTATACTTAAAAATTTACTTATATTTACCTAGTTATTTTACTTAAAAATTAAGTAATAAGCACTTTAGAAAGACTAGATTAAACAATTGCTTTCTTGATAAACTGCCCTTAATAATTTAAAGAAAAATAGGTGAACTAGCCAAATGAAACTTTCATAGATTTTCAGGATTCGGTATTTGAACCAATTCCTGAAATTTCATTTACCTTCTCTACTAATTATTTTTCCATACATGTTTTTTATACTTTAAAATTCTTAATTAGATTTGCCTAGTTATTTTACTTTAAAATTAAGTAATTAGCACTTTAGAAATACTAGAATTAACAATTGCTTTCTCAACAAATTTCCCTTAATATTTTTAAGAAAAATAGTTGAAGTAGCCAAATGACACTTTCATAGATTTTCAGTATTTGGCATTTAAGCCAATTCCTGAAATTCCATTTACCTTCTCTAATAATTATTTTTAAATACATGTTCTTTATACTTAAAAATTCTTACTTAGATTTATCTATTTATTTTGCTTTAAAATTAAGCAATAAGCACTTTAAAAACTCTAGAATTAGTAATTGCTCTCTCAACAAGCTTCTCTTAATATTTTAAAGAAAAAAAGTTGAAGTAGCTAAAGGACACTTTCATGGATTTTCAGGATATGATATTTAAGGCAATTCCTAAAATTCTTCTTACCTTCTCTCGCAATTATTTTTAATTACTTGTCTTTTATGCATGAAAATTCTTACTTAAATTTACCTACTTATTTTGCTATAAAATTAAGCAATAAGCACTTTAAAAACTCTAAAATTAGTTATTACTCTCTCAATAAGTTTCTCTTAATATTTCTTACAAAAATAGGTAAGCTAGCCAAATGAAACTTTCATGGATTTTCAGGATTTGATATTTGAGCCAATTCCTGAAATTCCATTTACCTTCTCTAATAATTATTTTTAAATACATGTTCTTAATACTTGAAAATTTACTTATATTTACCTAGTCATTTTACTTTACAAACTGCCTTTAATATTATAAAGAAAAATAGGTGAACTAGCCAAATGAAACTTTCATAGATTTTCAGGATTTGGTATTTGACCCATTTACTGAAATTCCTTTTACATTCTCTCACAATTATTTTTCAATACTTGTCTTTTACGCATAAAAATTTTTACTTAGATTTATCTACTTATTTTGCTTTTTAAACTAAGCAATAAGCACTTTGAAAACTTTAGAATTAACAATTACTCTCTCAACAAGCTACCCCTAATATTTTTAAAGGACAACAGTTAAACTAGCCCAATTGAACTTTCATAGATTTTCAGGATTTGGTATTTAAGCCAATTCCTGAAATTCCATTTACCTTCTCTAATAATTAATTTTCAAATACATGTTCTTTATATATGAAAATTCTTACTTAGATTTACCTAGTTATTTTAATTTAAAATTAAGTAATAAACACTTTAAAAAGACTAGAATTAACAATTACTCTCTCGACAAACTGCCCTTAATATTTTAAAGAAAAATAGTTGAACTAGCCAAATAAAACTTTCATAGATTCTCAGGATTTGGTATTTAAGCCAATTCCTGAAATTCCATTTACCTTCTCTAATAATTATTGTTAAATACATGTTTTTTATACTTTAAAATTCTTACTTGGATTTGCGTACTTATTTTACTTTAAAATTAAGTAATAAGCACTTTAGAAACATTAGAATTAATAATTGCTTTCTCGACAAACTGCCCTTAATATTTTAAAGAAAAATAGACTTTCATAGATTTTCAGGATTTGGTATTTAAGCCAATTCCTGAAATTCCATTTACCTTCTCTAATAATTATTTTTAAATGCATGTTCTTAGTACTTGAAAATTCTTACTTAGATTTACCTAGTTATTTTACTTTAAAATTAAGTAATAAGCACTTTAGAAACACTAGAATTAACAATTGCTTTCTCGACAAACTGCCCCTAATATTTTAAAGCAAATAGTTAAAGAAGCTAAAGATCACTTTCATGGATATTTATGATTAGAATATGGCACTTAAGGAATTTCCTAAAATTCTGCTTACCTTCTATCATGATTATTTTTAAATACTTGCCTTTTATGCATAAATATTCTTACTTGGAATGGTCTACTCATTTTGCTTTAAAACTAATCGATAAGCACTTTGAAAACTTTAGAATTAATAATTACTTTCTCGACAAACTGCCCTTAATATTTTAAAGAATAGTTGAACTAGCCAAATGAAACTTTCATAGATTTTCAGGATTTGGTATTTAAGGCAATTCGTGAAATTCCATTTACCTTCTCTAATAATTATTTTAAATACATGTTCTTAATACTTGATAATTCTTAATTAGATTTACCTAGTTAAAATACTTTAAAATTAAGTAATAAGCACTTTAGAAACACTAGAATTAACAATTACTTTATCGATAAACTGCCCTTAATATTAAAAAAAAAAATAGGTGAACTAGCCAAATGAAACTTTCATAGATTTTCAGGATTTGGTATTTAAGCCAATTCCTGAAATTCCATTTACCTTCTCTAATAATTATTTTTAAATACATTTTCTTAATACTTGAAAATTTACTTATATTTACCTAGTTATTTTGCTTTAAAATTAAGCAATAAGCACTTTATAAACTCTAAAGTTAGTTAGTACTCTCTCAACAGGTTTATCTTAATATTTTAAAGGAAAATAGTTGAAGTAGCTAAAGGGCACTTTCATGGATATTCAGGATACGACACTTGAGGAATTTCCTAAAATTACTCTTACCTGCTCTCGTAATTTTTTTTACTTTCATGTTCTTTATACTTGAAAATTCTTAATTAGATTTACCTAGTTATTTTACTTTAAAATTAAGTAATAAGCACTTTAGAAACACTAGAATAAACAATTGCTTTCTCGACAAACTGCC
>NC_142804.1:17764677-17830991 GCF_049724085.1 Artemia sp. Qi Xiang Cuo
TTTCATTTTTCAAGCCCAATATATAAATGAATCACACAGGAAATCAAAAGATCCAAAAAATACTTCATATTTAACATTTGACACTGATATATTTAACATTGACATATTTGACATCTGTTATATTTGATGTTGACATTTTTGACAAAAAAGATGCACTTTCGAAGAGTAAATAATAATTATTCATTCAAAGCTT
This sequence comes from Artemia sp. Qi Xiang Cuo, assembly GCF_049724085.1. Taxonomy (NCBI): domain Eukaryota; kingdom Metazoa; phylum Arthropoda; class Branchiopoda; order Anostraca; family Artemiidae; genus Artemia; species Artemia sp. Qi Xiang Cuo. The sequence goes on from NC_142804.1 coordinate 17,764,871, forward strand.
ATTTTCCAAAATTAAAAAAAAAATTAAGAAAACAAAAATATCCAACCTTAAACATCGGAGTTCGTACGTAGTTTATCATCATCTCTCTTTGGTCTTCCACCCAAATTCCGTCCCTAAGAAATCTCAGTCGTGTCTTAAATACGAGCATATCCAATACATAAATAAAATCACACAGATAGTCGAAAAACATCCATCTTATAAAATACTTGACATTTGCATTGACGAAGCATGTCCTATAAATTATACACCAGGAATTATAGACAAACGTGATTGATGTAATTGAAAGCCAAAATATGTAAAACCAACCTGAAAACAAACTGAGTTAGAAGTATAAGCTAGAAGAAGCAGAAGAAGCATAAGAAGTATGAGCTACATTAATTCAAAAGGGTTTATTGCCAATTTTCGATATGATTCAGATTTAAACCCACCAAACAATAATAACAAGCTTGAAAGGCTTCTAGGTCCATTTCAGTTTTATGGACCTCATTAGGATCTCAAGGAATTTACACCCGAGCAACACAATAGTCGCACTTGTGAATCAGACAAAATTGTGTACGACTCACCATCAATAGTATACCCACCACAATAATACACACCACTAAAACCATACTCCCCCACAATAATACACACCATCAATAACATACCTACGACAATAATACACACAACCAATAATATACATACTACCAATAATATATCCATCACAATAATACACATTACCAATAATGTGCCTTTAATTGGAAAAATGGAGGCAAATGACCAACCTAACACTGGTATTTTTCATATTTATCGACTTTTTTTTATATTAATTAATTTCTGCACAATCATCGTCAAATTGGGAAAAATGATGGCAAATTACGAAACAACACTCTTATTTTTAATATTTTAGTCATTAACCGTTAAAATTACTCATATTTTAATAATCAACTGTAATGCGAGTTGAAGCATTAGTTAATAAACCGTTCCAGGAACGCAGTTAATTCACATTAAATCACCAATTAAATTACAATTACAGCACGGAACTATTTAGCGGCTTAAACTCTTTCATTTTTCCCCAATCCTCACAAAAGAGTATACGCTCTCTTTCTATGTCTGTCATTCGGCAGGTTTTGATGCTGTCGAAGTAAGATTTCTGTTTAGAACAGGGCTCAGTAAAGAAAACTTTCACTACAATTACCATTAAATTTTACTATATGAGTTTGCACATATGTTCACACAGTGAGAGAGAAAAAAATCTCTTCTACAGTTAAATCAAAATCTGAGAAAGACATCCGAAACCCTTCCCCGAAGGCTTGGGTCTGTGAGCAATTTTAAGTTTAGATGTAGTTTGAGAGAGCCAAAGCTTTAAGGGAGTTATAATATTCTTCGAAAATCCAGCATAATCAGATATTCAGAAAAAAATAACAGTAGGAACAAGTGGGGAGGACGTTAAGACCTTCATTCTTTTTATAAATATACTTTCTAAATAATCTTTATTACATAAATATTAAAAAACTCTTTGTTGCATATTCACATGCTTCGTTTCTTTCTTCCATCACTTTATTCTAAGGACACACTAGCGTCTTTACGTGATAAAGGTAAAGCTAAAGAATACGGCATTGGACTTTACAGTCCCTACCGGCTGTGCTGATTTTCGTTTCTTGGCCCTTCAGCCAGGAAGTGCAATAGGGGTTGGGGGACAATCATCCTGTGCTTTCGCACACCCTTCCTGTTTATCTACCCCAGATTTCTCCAGGTACATTCAGAGCTGGGTCAACTCTGGCTGAGCTAACAGAGTCACGCCACTGACCCCCCTAAACCAAATAATTGGATAATCTAGGATTCGAACCCTCGCCCTCTCGAGGGTTCGTGATAAGGGGGCTTTACGTGAAAAGGCCAGTGCGTTAACGGATTTCACCGTCAGGATCAGGTCTATACTATTCCAGCAGTTAGGCCGATCATGTCGCGGAGGAGGGGAAGGGCAAATTAAAAAAGAAATAAATAACACACAAATTTTGTGAAAAATATGGGACAGTATGTGCTTAACCGTCAAATTTTGAGATTTCCTGGAGGGGTCAACCAAAACATATCTTAACTCCCTCTTTTAGAGGATGATATTTAACTTCATCAACTGAGGTCAATGGCTAACTCTACAAAACGCAACAGACATTTATATGCATTTTTGTTACGTTTTTACAAGTCGGATAAAAACTAAATACAGAAAAAACTTCAAAAACTCATCAAATGTATATTTATGCATTTTTATTCCTTTTTCAAGAGTCGGAGAAACACTGCAGTGGGGAGGGGGAGGAGGTCAAACACTAAACCCCTCCCCTGAATATGGCCTTGGCTCGACTTACGAGTATAGGAAGTGCAAATAAAAACAAGATAAAAAAGGTTAATTGTATGAAAGGTATGGCATAATGTAGATAATTGTAATTTTAGATATAATGGGAAAAACTTCAAGGTTTCTAGGGGAGAGAACCGGGGGAACACTTTTAATACACCATCATTGAAATGCCATGACTGCGTTAGCAACGTCTAAAGCTCGAGTATTAAGCATGCGATATATTGACAATCCGACTATAAGGTTATTTCTAACAACGACTGTAACTGTGATTTTTTTTCTTATTACATACTTCACGGCTCCATCACAGATGATGATTTGCCGCTAGTCTTGGTAATTACCTCATTTTCTAACACTGAGATATTTGTTATAACTTCTCTTGAACGCGTCAAGGGAAGGATTTGCCGGGATTACCTCTGCCGACAATCTATTCCATGTGGCAACCGACGGCCGGGCGAAACTCGTTTCCAGATATTCTTGGTGGGGAGTACCCTGCCCAAGGTAGTCCTGACGAGCTGTACTTCATCGAGTTGATCGCAAGGGCTTTGCTTTATCAGGAACAAGCTTCGATACCTCCTCTGATGGAGAGTTATACAAGTACTTGCAGAGAACCGACATGGACGCCACATTGAGACGTTCCTGGATCAATTGTGGGGTTTTAGCTTTCGTGTTGTCAGAGGTTGCTGCACGAACTGATATATTTTCAATGTGGTGGAGTGGAGCGATGTGGCTTTTTGGTGCACCAGCGAAGAAAAGACATGCATATTCCATGACAGGTCTGATGCACGAAGTGAAAAGTGGCAGAATAGAATCATCAGGGAGAAGACTTTTGCACCTTAGGATAACTTTTAACTTCTTGCAGCAAGAGGATCTAATTTTACTGAAATGTTCAGTCCATGAGAGATCTGAAGAAAAATTAACTCCAAGTAGGCGTAGTGTATCAGCGCGTGTTATTGCCTCTCCTTTGAAGACAAAATCAGGATGGGCCCTCATATTACATGCCTTAGAAATTAAGAGCTCTTTCGTTTTCGATGCGTTAAACCTTACAAGCCATGCATCTGCCCACGCCTCAATTTTCATCGTTTTTTTGCGATTGATGTTTTTGTTGTCGTGTCATCAGCAAAGTGGTGAGGTTTTTTCACAAAGTTGTCCCCTAGGTCTTTTATGAATACTAAGAAAAGAGTTGGCCCAAGAATACTTCCTTGTGGTTCTCCTGATAAAACTGGGTGTTCTTTTGATATGAAGCCGTCGAGTACAACTTGCAACTATCATTGACGAAGAAAGTCAGCAAGCACCTCAAATAGTCGACCATGAATTCCATAAGCTTTCAGTTTACAAAGAAGGCCCTTGTGCCATACACGATCAAAAGCTTTTGCGATGTCAAAGAAGATAAGGCAATTATCATACCCCTGAGAAAGGAGCTCAACCCACTCTTGATACTGTGCAATCAGACAGTCTAATGTTGACCGTTTTCTGCGAAAACCGTATTGCGTGTCTGCCAACAACAGATGTGACTCAAGGTACTCGATATTAGAATTCTTTTAATCTACAATAATTGCTATGTCTCTTTTACTACAAGTCAGTGGCTCGACCGATCAGTTTGGGAAAGAGGGGAAGAGCATTTAAAAAATACATAATGGCTCAGACATTAGAGATTTCTGAGGGCTCAAAGGGTAACAAGGATTTCAAATCTTGGGTGGTGAAAAAGTTTTAGTTCTGTAAATCATGAAAGATGTCTAACACCATGAAAACCTATTGTCCAGTACGTCCGGAATCACTGGAATCATTTTCCTTCGAAGATGAGGATGCATGTGATGCAACTGTGAATCACGAACTATGGAAATTGAAGTCAAGCGGCCTTGCATTGCCAGAATTGAAACAAAAATTGATATAATCTTCCATCTCTATGACAAATAATGAGTAACCGAAACACAAATTACAACTTTGTTAGAAACCTAACTGTTCGTAAAAAATTACTCAGAAATTTGAACTGGCATTTGTTGAGGCTTCGTGAATACTTAAATTATGCTTTACAATACATAAAACTATCATACATTATGCTTTCAAAACAAGTCTGAAAAAATTACAAATAGTTCTTCAAGAAAAATTCTTGAAAGACTAAGCAGCTTGCAGGAGTTTTGGATGCTTTATGGATGGAAGTCAGATGCTTTTATAGCCCTTCGTCAACTGCTAAAATTTGGTGACCATTGCACAAAGTTGATCTTTGTGTTGAATACAAAAGCTGAATACAATGAAATAGTTGAGAAAACGGTATTTCCAAAATACCAAAGATCAGATTTGATTCACTTTTATCTTACTATTTTTATCAAAAAATGCATGATCTTAAAAAATACTGATTACTTTTACACTCTTAATGAGCTGAAGGAGCTGAAATTTAGATTTATTTGGCTTTAAATATGAGCTATAAAATATTTAATAATTATTAATGGTGTTTGGATTTTGGTATATTCTAATTATTAAGTAATTTCTTGGAAGTATTAAACAAATTTTTAAAAACTTATTTCAAAATTTAACTTAATAAAGGTATATAAAAATATTCAAAAAATAAACTAATTTCTTAGAAATATTGAAAAAAGTAATTTCTACCTTGACCATCAATCGCTTTTGGAAACCTTAGGTGGCCCCACTGCCATCTTCTTTTTCCTTTTTTTGCTTCATAAGCTGTTGTCAAAGATTCCAGCTCATACCGGCTACTTAGCGGTGGAGGAGAAAACGATGTATATCCTGAAATCAGATTTCGATTATCAAAATCAATAATTTCGATAATCAAATGATTAAGAGCCCTAATCAGTATTAAGAGCCCTAATGATTAAGAGCCTGATTAAGAGCCGATAATCAATTATTTCGATTAAGAGCCCATTTTCTAAGTTGGCAGGAGTTGGAGCTTACAGCAAAACCCACTCACTAAACTCAGTTTTATGATTTTCGGATGCATTCCATCAGGGCAGTTTCCAGGATTTTTGTTTGGGGGTGGGGGGAGGGGTTACATAAAAAACTTTAAAAAACGTATCAAAACTTTGTTTATATGCTTTTTTTACGTTTTTAATAATCGGACAAGCATTTCGGGGGGGGGGGGTTAAAAACCACTAACTCTATCTCTGGACATGGCCGTTCATTCTAAATAATTAAAATTTGCCTGTTTGTTTTTTATTTCTCCAATATACCTCCAACCCCAAAATCAAGTGTGCATTCCTGCTAGGCAGATTATCAAAACTGAGCACCAGTTAGAGAGCTTGGTGATCCTGGAAGGCTTGTTGTCTTCGGAAACCTTAATAAAACTTGAAAGGCTAAGAAAATGTAAAAGTCATTTGATTTTTTTTTTTTCTGTTAACTCTTATTTTCTGTAAAGATACCTACTTCTTTTTGCATTATTTCCATTTTACGCTGTATAGTTGCACTTTTTTGCTAAATTTCTAGTCTTTAAGCATAATTATTGGGTTAAAAATCAAATGACTTTAAAAATAACTTAAAAGGGGTTAAAAAATAAGTTCTATAGAAAAACACATGGAAAAGTTAAAACGAGTTTGATTGACTTTTTAAAAAGTCAAACCATGAGACAAAATTGCAATAGTTGAGTTTTAGCGATTTTTCCTTTAATCTAAAGTTCTGAATTTTTTCAGAAATTTCTAATTTAAAGGCCAGAACTTTTCCTCTGGTCTAAAGTTAAAAAATCATTCATTTTTTAATTTCCATTTTGTAAGAAATATCAAAATAAATAATCGTGGCACGTTACAATCATGGCAACTTCAACAAGCTCTCCTCGATCCGTTCGATCTTGATCTCCTCGGGAACTCTAGATCCGTTATGCGGAAAGAAAATATTTGACAGCAAATAGATAATTTATAAGATTACTTATAAGATTGTTTAAAAGATTATATAGTAAATTGAATTATTAAGAAAGTTAGCCGAATGCCTCTTATCTTTTACCGATACGCCGATCCAACAAAAGCCAGGATTATTATCTCTACAAGCGTTCAAGGGGACCAAAAACCTAAGTTCACAGAGCCTTAACTTAAGACCATAATGATAGCTCTCAGCTTGATTTCAGTGGGGATTCAAAATCTCAAGCTCGTGGTTTCTGACCATGGTTCCAATGGTGCACATTTCATTAACATCCGCCGTAATTTTTTAGAAGTTTAAGCTCTTTTTTCAAGTTCACGAATATTTATTTCCGCAATAAACTTTTAATTTTCACAATAAATTTTTTTTCGCAATAAACGTGTTTCAGGAGTCATTTTTAACTTTGAATTACTTGACTTAAGGCTCCTGCCACGTTGGGGGTGGCGTAGAGAGCGTCACAACTCTGCTCCTCCAGGCTGACCGGTCTACTGCTATTAATGGGGCCTCTTCGACAGCGATGTTAGCTATCTCAAGGAATTTGTTGAGGCTATCCTTCCACCTTGTCTGAGGTCTGCCCCTCGGGCGAGACCAGCCATTAGCTTTAGCGTCAAAATCGTAGACTATTCGGGCTGGGGTTGTCGCCGGCATACGCAGGAGGTGTCCGAACCATCTGAGAGTACGGTGCGCTATTTGGACGGAGAACGGCACTTGGGAGGTGAGTGCGAGCAACCTTACGCGCTTACAAAATCGTCTCCGCTGCATAGAGGAGGACCGAGCCTACGGATGCATTATAAATTCGCATCTTCGTGCGCCTAGATATATGCGGCATTCTCCAGAGATTGTTGAGCCTTCCGATGATAGACGAGGCTTTTGAAACTCGGGTGCACACCTCTTCCTCTATAGAGCCTTCATTAGGCAGCACGGAGCCAAGATAAGTGAAGTTCTTTACAACTTCAACAGGAGCTCCGAAAACAGTTATGTTCTCAGGGGAGGAGACTGGGCTTGGGGGCTCAGTTGCCATTATCTTCGTCTTAAGACAGTTTATTTTCAGCCCCACTTTTGCTGCCTCTTCCTGTAGGACTTCCAGAGCGTCAGTCAACTGGTCGATCGAGTCAGCAACGAGACCAAGATCATCAGCGAAGTCAGCGTCCGTCAGAACGTGATCTCCAAACTGCAGACCAAAGGACGGGCGATTTGATGTTCGTGTCATGACATGGTGTATCACGCAATTGAACAGTTCCGGGGCGGCGGCACACCCTTGTCGTACACCGGTTGTAATGCCAAATGTCGTGCTCCGTTTGCCGTTGACTTGGACGCACTTTTTAACGAACTGGGGCAAAATTTAAACTTTAGCGTAAACAGCAAGGTGTTGGGGAGGGGACAACCCCCCTCATATACGTAATAATTTATGTTCGTTTTAAGTTTTAATGTTGCTCATTACTTTCAGTTGAAAAAACTTTACTATAAAGATAAAGCTATATAATAGTTATCGTTTTTGATCAAATTTGAATGAGGTGTTTTTCTTTCGCTAGAAAGCTATTTTTCAAGACACTTTTTTACAGTGGGGTGGGGTTACTCTATGTTGGGTTGAAGCTACGGCTGCACCCATGATGTGTCGGAGCGTTTTTTTCGTTTTTCTCATTCAATTTTTGGCTCATTTGTGTCAGCAGCGGTAGTAACACGTGCATTTTTTTGTTCTTAAAAGAGTATGACGCACGCAAAGATGGAGATTAAGGAAAAGATTAGGGAATTGAGAAAGTCTGAAGCCGCCAGAAGGGGCTGAAGGGGTTAAGGGGCCAACTCTCCTAAATCAGATTTTTACAGGAGTCTCATAATTTTCTACATTTTAAATGTAATCTAACTATTTTCGATACTTTATTCAAATTCGTGTCCCTACCATTGATATCCAAGTAGACTCCTGCGTAGTTTTATATTTATCCCCTTGGGAAAACTATTTGAATTCATTCAAAAACAAATGATTATATTCAAGTTGTAAGGCACGTTATACGCTATTATTATTATTTAAAAAATTAAAACAAATAAGCCTATATAATAAAAGAATACGATCAACAAAAGTGAAAAGAAAAATCAGAAAAAATAGAATAGAATATAAAATATACATTGAAAGAAATGGGGAGTATATCATAACACAGACATAAGCACAGATCACGAAAATTAAGTAAAAGGAAGGCATCATAGTTAAGCTAAAGGTTTGGGTGATTCATATTCCACCCTGTAGAAAAAAAGTATGATAGCATGTAGTTTGCGATTAAACATCATAAATATGACATTATGTATCACAAATTTGTGATTACATATCACAAAGCCTTTGTTTTTGATATATATTTTTCATAGTTGATACACTCCCAAGCAGATTTGTTAAATACTTGCAAATTTATCTCCTAGTTACCCCCCCCTCCCAGCGTAACTACAAAATAAAGAAAACGCAAAAGAACTCAAAACCAAACCTGTAAAAATTTTGGAGGTATTTGGACTTAGACAATAATCTAAGCAAGGGGATCCCCTCCAGAACCCCTAATGCTAAAGTGATTACCAAAATGATGGCTACAGCGTCAGAAGCAAAAACAATTGCCAAAATAAATGTATGGTGTTGGATCTAAACGGAAATTGTAACGTTGCAATCACCGTAGCCAAAAACCCCATTTAGGACAATTACAGGCCCCCATCTCGACCAACGAGGAAAATAACTTTTTCGCATGAGAACCAGTGATATGTTTCCTTTCTTTATCCGTTTTTTCTTCTTCGTCGGTAGAGAGGCACTGAAATGTCATAGAGAGGTGTTTAAGGAATTGAAGTTAACTATTATATACGTGCTTTTCATTAGTAACAAAAGTTAATATAAACATAAAATGGAATTTTTGACAAAAATCAAGGCATTAAGATAACTGTGATCGTAATAATCCCTTACCTTAGATCCACCTGTTCCTCCAGAGGCACCCGGGGCATCAAAGAGGGCCGCAAATCTTCCCGCAGGCTTCCTGCTTCCAGAATTTCCTCCCAATGAGGCTGGATTGAGATGTTCAGGTTTCGCAGATGTCTGGTACATTGGGCCCATTATGTTTCTTGGTTTGTCTCTACGGCGTGAACCCGACAGTTACCAGTGGAGGGCTGTATTTGGTAGCTGGGGATTGCCCATACGCAGTTCGTGGCCAAGGTATCTCAATCGGAAAACTCTTATGACATCTAGTATGAGAGGCTGACCCGCTTTTATCACGGATGGACTGGTTAGTTAGCCAATGCTGTCAGTGGATGTTGATAATTTTTCTGAGACATGTATTCTCGAAAGCAAGAATTTTCCTCTCCTGCTTATTTTTCAAGTGCCAGGTTTTGTTTTGCGTAAAGCAGAACTGACATGACGTTCCTATTAAACAGTATAAATTTCACCCGTAGAGAAAAGCTTTGGGACGCCAAACGTTCCGTAGTCTATTGAAGCCTCCACAGGAGATCAAAAAACGTCGTTACACGTTGAAATAATTAATTCAATAGTAATACGAATATCTCAGAGCTTCGGATGGCTTTTATGAAACATTATCTTATTCTATTATTATTTTTCGCTAAAAGCAGCACTATTTGTATCAAATATATTTAACAGAGCAGGAAAAACATACCAGAAAAAGAATTGAAGAGAGGAACAGAAAAAAAAACCTTTTAGTGACGCATCTGTGGAAGGAGTGGGCGGTTGAGTTAGTCGCTGTCTCACAGACTCCGCTCTTTGAAAAAATGCTTTTGCAAGCTTGTGCATTTGCTCTGATACAAACGGAGATTTTTCAATGAGGTCACTTGAAATAAAATAAACATAGATTAGGATCAATTATAGGTTCTTAGAACCATTTTAGAACTGAACGATTTCACAAACATTATTTTGTAACTGTAATACACGTAGGATACTCCACCCAAAAATGTAAATAACTACAGGCGGTCCCAAAAATCTAGCTTATTTTTGACGATTGATGACCTATAAATTTAGTTCGTAAAATTAAAACGACGCTTAAAAATGCAGAACTAAACGTATTTTTAGAAGTAAAAATTATTAAAGTGGCACTGGAATTAACAAAACCACAGTTTCTAATTTGATCCAGAAGACGCTTCTAAACTGCAAAATTCTGAAAATACACTTGTATTCACAATTCTTTCCACGAATTATTTCGAAATACTTAAATCATTACTGTTTTTTTGTTTTTGTTTTTTTTTCATCCACCACCACTTAACTGAAAATGGGGTGGATACGATTTAGCAGCTTTTGAAATTGACGCGTCGGCACTTTTTCTGACGGCGAAATTATCCTATGAGTGAAATAATTTTAATTAATTATTAATTAGAAACATTTCCTCCTTTTAAGGTTAGGTTCAGTCCACAATTTTTACGAAAAAGCTTTTTGTTTTAAATCTAATATTTTTTTATCAGGCTCAAAGTTTTTTTTTTTTAAATAGTAGTTATATGGGCTAGTAGATCTTATTAATGATTGTAACCAATGTTTTGTATCAATTATCAAATATATAGACAATTCTTTAACTGATATTTGTAATATTAGTTAACTAATAAATATTTTAACTATATATTTAATACAGAATCTGTTGAATTCTGATTTCTCAAATTCAGAGATGGCAACGAGTTGGATTGGTTGTAATACTAAGGAAAACCGTTGCTTCTTTAAAAGTAAAAACTATTAAAGTGACACCGGAATTAACAAAACCACAATATTTAAAGTCGATCCGGAGGATTGCTTCTGCAATCAGGCACCAGCATGACATCCTGTTACTCTAATGAGTGAAAAGTTGCAGCAACAGAATCTTCCATGATAGCTCGTGAAGAGTTATATTTCCTGATTCCACTATAGACAACGTTTTTATTCTTATTTACTTCAGACTCTACCTTACTGGAGCGAGTGTATGCCTTTTCTGAAAGTATTTGTGCATATTGCTTACGGTCTTCAAGCGTATTTCTCTTGTCTTTATTCCCGGTCATAAGCGAAGCTCGGGTATTTTCTGAAATGAAAAACTTACCATTTCCTTTCTTATCTTAGCTTCAGTCTCAATTTTAAGATCTTTAGAGGGGACAATAAGTTTACTAGGGAGAGCTGCTCGCGCTGGTAATGATTCCATAAGAATATACGTAACTTATACCAAAAATTCAGAAGAAGACACAATATTATTTTTGATAAATCGAGACCTTCCTTCAAATGATAGGTACTTAGTTTTTTTGTAGGTGAATATAATATTGACGATGATGAAACCACGGAAAGGTTCCATCCCCTCCCCTATGTATGTGTCTTTTGCCCGCCTTGGGATTCAAAACTAGAGCTTAAAATTTCTGGGCTAAGCTTGATCCGGATTGGCTATTAGAGATGTTTTTCCTTGATTGCTTCGTTTTCCTGTAGGTTGTTACACCGCTATGTTTTCCCTACGCAAACCGGCGACAAAGCCAATTATATAGTTAGGTTTTCTTATAATTTTTCCGTTTTCCTTATTAGCCCTTTCCTTCCATTTTGCCCCTTACTTATTTTCTTATTCCTTATCTTATATTACTTATCTTATTTCTGTCAGATTACTGATGGACTAGAAGGTTCTAACAAAGGCAACTATATAGTTTGGTTTTCTTATATTTTTTTCCGTTTTCCTTATCAGCTCTTCATTATATTTTCTTCACCATAATTTCTTCACCATAATCAGCAATTGCAAAACATTTAGATTTTATTTTATTTTAGATTCTTGTTATTTTAGATTCTATTTTATCTTGTTATTTTAGATTCTATTATAATTTTGCGTTATTTTAGATTCTATGACACATTTTGAGAATAAATTTTATTTCCATTTAAAGAAAGACAAATTTTTATGACTCGTGAGATGCGACTCTGGTACCACGAATTAACTTAAAAAGCGTTTAAATGAAGAAAGAGACTATATAAAAAAAAAACCAAGAAATACACGAAAAAAAATCCAAGAAAATCCAAGAAAATCCAAGAACAAATCCAAGAAAATCCAAGAAAAAAATCCAGATCGCTCTACTGAACTTAGAATGAATAGCTGCGCTCAAAGTGAACTCTCAGTCTCCTCTCCAAGGGTAGATCTTGGACCTTCCTGAGTGACGAGAAATCCATTACAAAGGTCTTAGCCATGATTCCAACAGTAGTTGTAGCATAGTAAAGTGCAAGCCATGGTCCATAGTATTATAAATTTTAAAAACGAGATTTCAAAGAAAATTCCTAGTGACGAATATTTCCAGGGTTTGATATTTCCAATTAAGTAATGTAATTTGTTTATTTATTTCCTTTGTGAATATTTCCAATTTTCACCCAAATTGAATTGAACTGTAGTTTTTTTTACGACGAGAAAGCTTTGAGAATTTAAAAAAAGCTTATAAATGAATTTATTAATTTTATTTTAAACTGACATAAAACTATTTCCGATGGTAAACCATTTCGACGAATATAATAGCAAAAAAGAAGTAAAGGATGAAAAAGAATTTTTTAGAATAAAACTTGTAAGAATATTTGCAGTGAAATTTAAAGTAAAAAATTAAGAAGTCTTCCAGTTAATGTACGTCTATACATTAACAGCGTTCAATAAGCTTATTGTAACTGATTTTTGTATTTTTTTGCATTTTTTGCAATAGCCAATCGCAATTATAGGATTACTTTCAAAAGCCCTTATTGAAACTTATTTAAATAATTATTTACCTATTACGCTTGATAGCTCAATTTGTCCTTTTATTGTTGACGGATTTTTGGGAAATAATGCAGGGAATCTTGATTTTCGAATAAAAAATTCAACTTTTTTGAGTTTTGGCTCCTATTATATCATAATTGAGTAACACTACGAATAGAAAGCAAGAAAGTACAAACTCTTCCAAATTAAAATATGGAACAAGCACTTTCTCAACATCCTAGAGTCCCACTTTTTTTATTTATTTTTATATAGTATAAAAAATTTTATAAGCATAAAAAAAAGATATTGATATTAAAAAAAACGTAACTTTTAATGGTTGTAAAAATTTTAAGTTACTTCGGTGATTTTGATTTTGAAAAAGACATTTGAGAATTCCTTACATTTTATGTATTTAAATTGCTCTAGCTTCAAAGGTAAACTTTTAACAGCAAATAAAAAAAAAATACTGAATTTATATAATCTCTACGAAGTGTTTTAAAGGAAGCGACAAAGCACGAACTGTTCGGCAGTATAAATATTATAATATAATATAATATAATTTTTTTTATAATATTTATGCTGTATATAGAGGTGACATTTTATCTTGACAAGGTAGCAATATTATTTTTTTTTTGCGTAGATAATTTCGGAGACCATACTGCCTTTCCATGACGATAAATAAAAGTTCAAAATAGGGATAAATTCCTTTTTAACAGACAGTGTATAGAAAATTCAGAAAAAATACCAGATACTTCGGTCACATATACAGTGACGTAAAAAGATACTTCATTTTTCTAAGAACGGGAGCTTTTATTAGCTTTTTCAAAATAAAATGCCATAAAAGATGGACATTATCAATTGGTTCTCAAACTTATTAATCACTGCATCCCTTTTTACCCACAAAACATTTTAGGTACCCTTTTTCAGTTACCGGTACTAAGTAAACTATAGCTAAAGTGTAAATAAAATTGCCAGTCCTAGAGTTAAAGGGTTGTTTTATTTTTTGCTGGCCGGTAGCGTATCCCTAAAAATTTTGCGTACCCCCCAAAGGGTACATGTACCACAGTTTGGGAACCACTGGATTTTATCCATTAATACTAATATAAATAAAATAATTTAAAATATAATATAATGTAAACTAATTAATATAAAATATATTAGTATAAAAAAATACATTACTTTGCCCTTACCTCAGTTCTGGGGCCTCGCCACAATTGGATTCAGGGGGTACGGAGTTGTAACGCTGGTACCTTTTCTTTTTCATTTGTGTTTGAAAGGGCGAGTCTGAAGAATCTAGAGAAATCGCTGGAATTTTCATTTTTGAAGGTGTAGAACCTCTTGAAGCGTCATCTTTTAAATTAGCATCAGCATCAGGTAATGTCAGAGCAGTATGCTGATCTTTTCTTTTCCTGAGTCCATAATCAGACTTGACTGGTCGAACTTGTTTTACACGGTTGATTTTCAAACCTAAAATATGGTCATCGCCGTGAGATGGTTTTTATTCTGGGTGTGGGTCTAAAGGAGAGATGTCAGTTTTTATTTTCTTGATTTTTTGTCAGATTTTGCGTTCTCATTTCTTCTTACTTTTCAACTATTTTTTTCACATTTCTCGTTTTCTTTATATGCATCTAATTCTGTTATATTTCAATTTCCGTTTCCTATTCATCCCATTTCAATTTGTCCCAATCATAGGTCCTGGTTCTTATATACGAGTGACTCGTTTAAGAAATTTTTCAGCATATTAGCGTCAGTTTTCTTCCTTTTTTAGACCATCATTTTTCCCTTTCTTCCTGATTTTCTCGTAGTTTTTCGTCGTTTCTTACTTCTGTTGTCTGCGTTTAACCATATTTCGTTTCTATCTAGATATAAAGTATATAATATTCTTCTTTTTTTAGATTATTTTTTGTAATTTTTTGTGTTTTGTGTATTTCTTGTAATTACTTACTTTTTCATTTTTAAAAACTTTATTTTAATTAGGATATTTTTTCCATTGTCTTTAGAAAAATGTTTGTCTCTAAGCTTCATCAAATGAAAAAAAAACAAGTTTTTTCTCAACTGAAAGTAAGGAGCAACATTAAAACTTGGACTGAGCGGAAATTATTACGTATATTTGAGTGGGGGGTTTCACCCTCCTCAACACCTCGCTCTTCACGCTACAGTTTTCGGCACTTTGAAAAAAATTACTTAATGTTCTAGTTAAACGACTCTTGTGTTCCAGGAGTCGTTTTTAACGATATGGGTCAAAATTTAAACTTTATCGTAAAGAGCAAGGTGTTGAGTAGGGGACAACCCCGCTCACATACGTAATAATTTTTGTTCGTTTTAAGTTTTAATGTTGCTCATTACTTTCAGTTGAAAAAACTTGTTTTTTTATTTAATTTCTGATCGATTTTTAAATAACGCCAGGATACCTGGCTGCCCCTCCACGGGAAAATCCCCTCCCCACAGAAATATCCTCTAGACAATTCAATCCTGGTCAAATTTTACCCCGGACAATTACCCTTAACATCTTCACGCATAAAATTGAATCTGTAAAGAGAAAGCAAGACATATAAAGAAATTTTGTACAGGAATTCTGGCAAATTCACCCAGTTGAAAATTTCCCCGGATACGGCTTTGCTTGTTACATACGCATATAGCCGTGTTGAAAACGAGATGTCTACATAAATCAGGTACGGTAATGCCCGATAAAGACATCTGTTGATAGAAAAGCTAACTTTTATGTATGACATGGAGTTTCTCTTAACTTCAATGTCACGCTTGTATTTTAGAAGCGAACAATGAAAATAGCAAGAAATTGGTTTGGAGAGCTTGTACCAAGACTAATTTGTTTTCAATTAATGTCTACAATAGTAAATGTAGTATATGTGGCATACGCGGTATAAATACTAAATCTTCAATCTTTTGTCAGGGTCCTGCTACAAATAGAAAAACCTATTGAAGCCATCACCCTTTATATTTTCAAAAAATACCTTAACTCTTGACTCTGATTGGTCAGTCAAAAATTTAATGCTTGAAAGTTGAACAATGATCAATTTGAGACCTTATGAACGGTGTAGATAATTGGCGCTGTAGTCATGCGCAATTTCAGTTTTATCGACTATTATGACTATAATGTGGTCCGGGCATAAAGCTCGCCCAACCTACTGGTACTATAAAAAACAAACTGACTTCGTCAGTAACACATACTTTACTTCAAATAGGTGGCATTTCCGTCACTATGAAATACTGGCTCATAAGTCGGTATCTGGTTGTTTTATAGTCCCTGCATGTAGGGAAATTTACCCGTTCACGCCTTTTTATTGAGAGAAATTGAGTTATTTTTTCTGCTCTTTATTCAGAGCATTTTTTCTGAGAGCATTAGGTAAAAGAGGGAGGGGCATATCTTAAAACCTGAAACAGGAAATGTCTTGCTAATACAACTTTTTAATGATTCAAAGTGGCTCATTTAGAATTCGTTATTCAAAAATAAAAACATTTGTTTTTTATAGTACCAGTAGGTGGGGCGAGTTTTATGCCCGGACCACATTATAGTCATAATAGTCAATAAAACCGAAATTGCGCATGACTACAGCGCCAATTATCTACACCGTTCATAAGGTCTCAAATTGATCATTGTTCAACTTTCAAGCATTAAATTTTTGACTGACCAATCAGAGTCACGAGTAAAGGTATTTTTTGAAAATATAAAGGGTGATGGCTTCAATAGGTTTTTGGTTTCAAAGTTTGGTAGTCACAAAAATAAAAACATTTTTTTTCTGCTTTCTAGAACATTCTAAAAAGATCGTCAGTTTTATTTACAAGCTCAACTACAGTCATGATTATGAATCAACCTTGTTTCTGACGGATCAACACAGCAGTCATGTGCAATTTTGTGTTTATCCATATTTGTGGCCATAGCCTGGCTTGCGCATTAGGCAGCATAACCACAGATGTAGCCATAAATTTGTATATTAAAATATTACTCACCGTCCAGTGATTTAAAGTAGATTTTTAATTGACAGAGCACCAGGATTTAAAAATTTTTGTCACTGCAAAAAAAAAAGTATATACATACATACATACATATATAAATAAATATATATATATATATATATATATATATATATATATATATATATATATATATATATATATATATATGTTTATAAAATCTGCTTAAATAGCGTACGTTTATTACCAGTACTATGAGGTCTCATATCAGACATTATTGGCCAATTTAAAATCACAGATGAAGATCTAATCTATACTGAAGATCTGTCGTAATTTGCCGCCGAGATTAAAACTGTAGTCATTGGAAACGGAGAGATACAGGTTATATTAGTAGCTTCAAAGAGTGTCTCTAGGAACTTTTTTTTCAATCTAGTTGTGCAGCGAAGCCAAAATACTGCTTTCATAGTTTTTATCGTAATCATAAGAAATGTTCCTCTAAAATTCGTAATTTATCGAACCAATTTTCGGAAAATAGCTTGTTTTTAGCCAACAAAATAGCATGACGAAGATACTAAACCAAATTGTCTTCACTCTAAAATAAGCTACATAGAAATCATGTAAGGTCAGACGTTGAAACGGGAATTCTTCATCTGAAATCATGAAAACTAAATTACAAACTTCTTCTAGATTTCCTGGACATAACTCTAGAAAAGACGATCTCAAATTCTAAAATTACAACCTTATGACTTACTGTGAAATTTTTGATTTTCATAGTTTCTTGGAATATTGTATGCAAATCTTGGATAAAAAAATATACTGAAACGAGTTCAACCGCAGCACGACCCATACTTAAGATCGGAGTGGGGGATGGAGTCTAGAACTTTGCCATCAGTGCATCTACCAGAAGCGACCGTCAGATTTAAACCAAAATTGGTAGGAAGTAAGTGCTAGTTTTTTATCTGTGCCTTTCAAGTGTCAATACACAATCAAACCTCTTAAGGGAGAGAGACAGTCTGTAAACTGAGGCGAGCAGCCGTAATGGGTTATTAGATTCCAATTAAACTTGGTGGGGTACAAGAATAAGCATCTTAGTTGTGTTTTATGGCGTCTGTGCAAAATTCAGTCTCTCAAAAACGAAAGAGGTGTCTCTTTGTATCATCATAACATCAACCAGAAAAAGGTTCTTCGATCTCAACTAAACTTGGCGAGAAACAAGATCTATTATCTATATCATGCTTTTGAATGCCTCGACCCAATCCTATATTTATAGAGGGACGGGAGAGGGGCTCCTAGGCGTGTATCATTAGAATACCTAGTAAAAGTGGCTTTGAGATCTCAGCCGAATTTAGTGGGAAATAAAATAGGGCGTTCAAGTAGCCCTTTCTTAGCCCATTCCGACCTCTGTCAGGGAAAGAAACTTCTAGATTCGTGTCATTAAGACTCAACCTGAAGGTCAACAGACCTCATCAAATTATGTTGGAACTAAAAGTAAGTCGTCTCCTTTTGGGCCCTCTGGGGAGGGTCAATTCTATTCATGCCCGATTTAACCTATCTAAGGGGAGGGGCCTATAAATTCTTGTCGACACCCACCAGCCATCAACCACAACACTTACCAGAATAGGTTCTCATACTGCACTTAAACTGGCTGAGAAGCAAGATCAGACTTCCTACTTATGATGGTTTTAGCGGCAGCTACAACCTAGTAAAGAACGAACCATGGCCCATAGTAGCCAAAAATTAAAAATGCGGTTAATAAAAAAAAACACTGGCTAGATTGAAAAAAATTGAAATTTGTAGATGATTCAGGAATGGTAACTATTATCTCGATTAGTCTCAATAGCAAAATTTCACGAACAAATTTATGGGAATTTCGAAAAATAGCCTGAGACCCTTTTTCAGACGACTGAGGCGACTCAAATCACCTTTTTCTGTGCTTGATTCATAGAAGTACTGAACCCTCCAAGTTTTTCATAATAAATATAATATGGGATAGAATATATGGTAAGATAAATCACCCTCGGGTTTTTTTTTTGTTTTTTTTTTTTTTTTTTTTGCTGTGATCTAAACCTTTTTCTTTTTACTTGATTAACAGTAGCATTGCTGAAGCAGTTAAATCGTAATCCAAAAGCTCGGGATGGAAACCTAAAGATCATGAAAAAATCTCGAGGAGTGGCGGCCTTGACGTGAAATCACTTTTGAGTTAATTTAACACTCGTATAAACCTCTGTCATTTGACTGAAGCCTCACTAAACGATGCCACAGCAGTTACATATTATTGCAGATGCAGCACTTCGCTCTCTATTAAAACTATTGCCTTATAGAAGGAAATGCTACCACTAGGTTCTAGTTATATAGGTACTACTTGAAATAAATGTACGTTAGAAAGTTTATTGAAAAAAAAGAGTCCCCCCTTTGAAAGATATTTTTTTCAACAGAAATTCTTTTCTTACGACATTCTCCCACCCCAACCGAGGACGACTTGTTTTTCGTTTGGCCAAAGACGGTTGGCCAATAAGGACAATCTTTGACAATCTATCATCCTTCAATTCGTAGGCAATATCTCTGGAAAACATCAAGCAAATCTTCAGATGCTTCAGAGTCATACTTGTCCACTGTCATCACTGTAGCTTCCAATATTCTAATCTTGGTTTGCAGACTTATCTACCTATTCTTCCGAACTTTTTTTAAATGTGAAGAACACCCTGGGCCTTGGCTATTCCAATTTTAACAACTTCAATCAATCCATCGCCTTTACAAATAGTACTACCTAGATAAGTGAAGCTGTCCACTTGATCGATCTTTTCGTTACCCAACGTCAACTTTCATCTTCAATCATTCTTGTTCCTAGCCTTAGCGGCTTAGTCTTCTTAACATTAATGTTCAAACCTATTCTAACATCCTGATCTCACAAAACCTCTAAAAGTTCATTCATTTTGCTCACACTTTCATCAAGATGCTTAAATCATTCGCATAATCTAAGTCCAGGGAAGTTTTACTTTACCCTTTGATTCTGCGTTCTCCCATTGCCTTTCCTGTACTCCTTAAGACAAAATCCATCAAAATGATGCATAGAAATGGTGATAGAACTCAATCCTGTTTAACTCTTTATTTAATGCCAAATCAGCTACTAACCTCATTTCCTACCTTAACCGCACCAGTGTTATTCTCGTTTATAGCACTAATCACTTCTATGTATTTTTCTGCTACACCATGCCAGGATAAGACCTTCACTAAAGCTCTTCTATCAGCTGAATCAACCGCTTGCTCACAATCTATAAAATTGAGGAATAAAGGTGTTTGATGACTAGGGCACTTATCAGGTACTTCAAAGACAGAAAATTTGGTCGACACAACCTTTATCCTTCCTCAAACCACACTATTTTTCCTCTTACAAGTCTTTCTACAGCATCTCTAAGTATAAAAAGTATCACCATACTAAGTAATTTGCTACCTACAGAAACCAGGCTAAAGCCTCAATAATTACCACAATCACTCTTATCACCTTTCTTATACAAGGGTTTAATTAGGGTTTTCCTAAAATCGCCAGGTACGACACCTTTTCCAAAAATTATATTCATAACCTTCGGTAACTTTAGTCAGTAACACTGTCAGCGACTCCACAAATTATTTTCTTAAAAATATTCTATCCATCTTCTACACTGTCATATTTAAATTCTCCAGTTTATTATTCAACTGTTTCTGGAAAATTTCTCCCTAGACACCCTTCACCCTAGTTTCACTCTTCCTAAATTACCACTTTAGATTAACCCTAGACACTACTAGACGGTGATCTTTACTTTGAAAATCAATAACAGCACTCCTTTATACCCTGGTATCTTGTATTGATCCTGCCAGTATTCAGTTTACAATAATATAATCAATGAGGTTAGCTGTCTTACCAGTGGCAGATCCAGGAGGGGCAAGGGGGCACCCCCCCCCCCCTAGCGTAGTCTAAAGCAGTGTAATTTACTTAATTAACTCAAGCTTGCGTTAATTAAACTTGCTCATAACGCAAGTTTATCGGCTCAACCTATTTTGCTCCCCCCCCCCCTAAAAAAAAATTTCGGATCAACCTATTTTGCACCCCCCCTCCCCATGCCTAAAAAAAATCCTGGATCTGCCCCTGTGTCTTATCATCATTTGATTACCACATTAACTTAGGGGCCATCTTATGACCAAAATTGGTCATTACTAGATTGTTAAACCTACAAAATTGCAGCAGTCTGTAGCCATTACTGTTTTCTTTTCCTACACCTAATTTACCTAGGTTAGGATACCATCTGCCCTTATTTCTACGGACCTGGGCGTTAAAATCTCCTTATAAAAACACCATATTTCTACCTGGAACCCTATATATTTGTTCCTGTATCTGTAAGTAAAATTGATCTGAGTCACTGCTATCTCCGTCAGTCGATTCTACAGGGGCATATACTATTATGACTGATACCCAGCACTTCTTAGCCATAAAATGAGCAACTAGCATTCTATTATTAATACCTTCACAACCCAAACAAGACTTGGCAGTTTTCTCATTCATCATGAGCCCTACTCCCTGTCTAAGTACCCCATCCTTATTGCCTGAGTAACTAAATTCTATATCACCTATTTTCATGTTTCCTATCCCTTGAATATGAATTTCTGAAACTCTAATAAGTCCAGTTCGAAGCGTCTGAACCTGTCACTCAAAATGTCGATACGATACTTTTTTCTTTTCTTTTTTTAACGTTTTAACGTTCCAAGATGCAACTTTTATGTTCTTTAAATGATTCAAATTATTTTGGCCTCAGGAAAAGCAATGGTCCCAGAACCAGTGCAGGTCGGGGACTAACACATCTTCTCAAGTCTACACAGAAGCACTGAAGGCGACATAGAACCGGACAGCCAAAAGTCCCTGGAACCTGTAGTTGAATGGAGGCTTTGTGCAATCGTGGGCCCATCTTGGTCACAACGTGGTTTTCAGCACTTGGCGATTCTTTTCTATCAACAACAGTCGAAATCCTACACAGACAATCTCAAGTCTATTACCTCCAACTCATTATATATTCATGACTACAAATATTATGCTACTACGGGGAAGCAGCCCATAGTAGATAAATTAGCTAGTAAGAGGTTTTCGGGCCCGAACGCCATAATAGACCAAACCCAGAAGAATTGTCCGTTAACCAGAATCCAGCGCAAATGCTGTGTCGTTTACTAAACTATAATTGCCCTGAGGGGAACCACTCCTCAAGGTCACCCTGCAGTACGTTAGCCCTCGCCTCGCTCAGCGTATAGCTTAGTGAAGTTTACACCCCTTCGCCACGTTGAGGTGCGTTGACGGATTTCCTATGCTACCTAGGGATGGAGGGTCAGGCTTCGCTTCGAAGAACTCTACCACCGCCACAGAAACTTCCAGGCTGATTTCCAAAAATTTCAATACTCCCACCTAGAGTCAGCAATAGGCTTCAGGAAGGGGAATTATTAAGTTTATTAAATAAGTGGCTCTAAATCAAAAAGTTCAAATCTACATCCAACAAATGTTAAAATGAAAAGTTCTATTATTGGATATATATTATGACAGTCAAATATAATTCTTTAACGTTACATTTTTTTCTTATTTCTTTTTTTTTAGCATATTGAACAATTTACAAGTTTTTAAAGGTTCTTTTCCAGAATATTAGCATTTTTTTTTCTTCGCCTGATTACTGCATGTTGTGCATTGTTTAATAGAAGAAATATTTTTAAAGTTTTTTTTCTGATTTTCTCCATAAAATCTGGATTTTGGCTTGCTATTTATATTTTAGAAAAAATTGTGTACCAAATATTAATGGATGGGTGGGTAAGGAGAATATTATTCAAAGAACGAATCTAAAATCAGCATAATTGTTGGACATCTATAGAGGTGAAGTTAAAATCTTGAGTAAAGACAAATATTGATAGACAGTTTTGTTTTAAGAATCTTACTGTGTTATATTTCGGTTTAACTGCTTGTCTGTTTAAATACAAAAAATCCATTATTGACAACCTGGATACAGATAGTGTTTTATGATTTAGTTCAATATCGCCCCTTAATTCTCCCTGAAAATATCAACTTATTACCCTTAGCCGTTCCAGATATACTGCAAATACGCCTATTTTACAACATTAATGTGATCTTTTGACTTTGTTCAGCACTCTACTCATCATTCCATGAAATTTCAATTTTAATATCCTTAGGAGTTCATGAGATATTGCAGGTATTCTCTTTTGACAGCCTGGATGCATGTAGCGTCATTTGATTTAAATGAGCATCTTCCTCAAAATCCCATGAAAGTTTGAACTTAAATGCCCTGTCCCGTTCCTGATCAAAGATACGCCATTTCTTTGGATGTCTTTGGATCCCGAACCTGGATGCGCACACTGTCTTTTTAGTCCAACATTTCCTATGCATTCCGTGAAAGTTTCAAATTGGTACCCTTAACTGTTTCTGAGACATTGCACAAACGTCACTTTGACAATCTGGATACACACAGTGTTTGTTGATTTAGTTTTACATCTTCTTCAATATTCCCTAAAATTTCAAATTAGTGCCTTTAGCCTTTCGTAAAATATTGTATGTATGATTTAGTTCGACGTGTCCTGAAAATTTTCAATTTAATATCCCTAGCAGTTTCTGCAATATTTCAGATGTGGCGTTTTCAGTGTTTGGCTGGTTTTAAATCCCCCTCAACATGCCCTTAAAGTTTCAGCCTAATACCCTTTTGACAACCTGGATCCATATAGTGTCTTTTGGTTAGTAAAACATCCCCCTCGACTTGCCCTGGAAGTTTCAACTTAAGACCCTTAGCCGTTTTGGAAATCCAGGATCAAACATGCCTGCCTTTCCCAATAACAAATCCTATATGTAAACAATAGACAATTTGCATAGCTTGCAGCCTTTTCCTCCAGGGCTGTAGGGGTCATAACCTCCCCGAAGGCATAGTTAACAGACCTTCCAACTATTTTGAACAAAATGGCTATCTCAAAAGTTTATGGGACATCTTTAGGGAAGAGTAGATAAAACGGCCGTGGGAGGAGGACTGGTTGTCTTCCAATCACTTTTGACTCTTAAAGGTTACCAGAACTTTCAATTCTCAATTAAATGATCCCCCTCTGAAGTTTCTACGACAGCTCCTTCGGTACGGTGGCCTAAGGAAAATAAAAATACGTTGAAGCCATGATGTTCAGCTTAGGTAACGCTATTGCACAGCTTATGATTCTGTATGGTTCATACTTTCGGCAATAATTCTATCCCTTGTTTAATATCATGGACGTTTGCACTTTGACCCCCGGGAAATCGAAAAAGATGAGATAAAATCCAAATTAGACTTCCCCTACCCCTAATGTTTGAGTACGTATATTTTTTCTTTAATCACAGATCCTTCTGACCAATGAAAACAAAATTATTTAACATAACGGATTTATTTGGGTTACGTACAGAAAGAGACAATTTGTGATAAATTCCTAATCTTCATCAGCTTCAAGATTAATGTTAGAGCCGAATTTGGCATACAGTTGAGTTTTTAAATCGGACATGTTGGATTTCACCTCATTCATTGCAGATTCTAAATTCTTCATTTCGTTTTCAAGCGCAGTCTTTGAACTAGATAAGCGTTCCTGAGAGATAAAATCATATATAAAAGATATATATATATATATATATATATATATATATATATATATATATATATATATATATATATATATATATATATATATATATATATGTATATATATATATATATATATATATATATATATATATATATATATATATATATATATATATATATATATATATATATAACATATATATAACATATATATAACATATATATAACATATATATAACATATATATAACATATATATATATATATATATAACATATATATAACATATATATAACATATATATAACATATATAACATATATATAACATATACATATATAAAAGATATAAAGCCGAACGAGCCGGCCATGAGTAAACAAAGAGAGAAAAAAAAACTCAAAATGAAGAACAAAACAAACGGGAATACGGTCATTTCTATCGATAGAGGCTTGACATAATGGGCTAGAGAAGTCATTGAAATAAAAAAAAAAAAAAAAAATGCTAATCTTTCTAAAATAGATATACGGGAAATTTAAATATTGATTCGATTGATGGTATTATTCTTAAAAGTGAGCCTATAGTTTATAATGGTAATAAGGTCTTGCAAATTCTCCAGGGGACTAGAGTAAATACAAGACCAAGAAGAATTACAGCACTGGATGCCAACAAACGGATTATTTTACAACAAAATAATTAATTTTATATTCATTTTCTTATGTTTTATCCAGTTGCTATATAGAAAATATTGAAAAACTTTGTGACACTTTGGATGAGAAGGGAGATTCATTTTGTGAGGAAAAATTAGTGACAGCACTAAAAGGATTAAAAAATAATAAGGCCCTAGATACTCATAGCGTTATAAATGAGTTTTTTTTTAATACGAAGGTTATGAAGTTAGAGATAAATTACTAAAGAATAATGAATATGGTTTTTGAAAAGGGGGAAGTACCTAGCCATTTCAGGAAAAGTAATTAAGCCCCTCTATAAGAAAGATGATAAGAGTGAGTGTTGTAATTATTTAGGTATTAGCCTGGTTTCTGGAGGAAGCAAATTACTTGGTACAATACTACCTTTTATGCTAAGAAATTAAGTAGATAAAATTTCAAGGGAAGAACAGATTGGTTTTAGGAAGGGGAGAGGATGCGGCGACCAAATTTTCTTCTTGGATTAATAACTGAGAAGAGCCTGAGTCATCAAGCCCCTTGAGTCCTCAGTTTTGAAGATTATGAGCAAACATTTGATTCAGCTGATAAAAGAACTTGAGCGAAGTCGCTATCCTTGTATGGTATATCGCTTGTATGGTAAAAAACACAAATAAATTAAAAAGAAAAAACGTATGTACGTTTTTTCTTTTTAATTTTTTTTTTATGTTTATGTTCTGTTTTTGTTTTGTTTTTTTCCTATGGCCCGATGGCTTTTTTTGGTAATACATACATACATACATACTATACAACCATAGAAGTGAAATTGTATTGCATCGGATTAACGACATTTCTTGACTACTAAGGTCCTTGCGTCGGCCCTGCAGTGTCTTGCTACAGCCATGTTCGATCTCTGGGCCCCGTAACACCCAGCTGAGTCACCACAGGACCAGCTATGGAATTGTTTATTACATAAATATTTCCCGTAGACAGGATTAAAGATACAAGATCAAGAATGATTTTTCGTGATTTTTCTTTAAGGTTAATGAAAATACTGGACGAACAAAAGGAATATTTCGGGAGGATAATCGCCTTTCTTCTTCAGCGCTAAAGGGGAACTTTAGAAGGAAACACGTTCACATTTTCTGGACTAAAATGTGAGCGAAACAAATCGGGAAAAAAACTGATAAAACAAACAAGAAGGAAAGCCAATAGAACAAATAAATAAAACCAAATTTGGAAGAATTAAAAACAACTGAAAAAAAAAACGCGGAGAACCGGCAAAAATAACAAACAAATAAAATTCAAAACTAGCAGAGTTAAAAATCTTTAAAGCCAAAGAGCCTAATTTCAAGAGCACGCCACTCACCAATATCTACAATTAGTAACAATCGATACTACTCGCTCAATACCCTCGTTGTTTGTTTTTATCACTTTGTTTTTTACCAGTTGTTTTGCCCATATTTTCGTTCAGTGTTTCCCTCTAATTTCTCTTATGGCGCTGAAGAAGAAAGACGGTTGTCCTCCCAAAATATTCGTTTCGTTTGTCCAGTGTTTTATTTGGCCTTAAAAAAACGCTCTCGATCTTTATGTCTTTAGTTCTGTTTTTGTTATGGCAGGCCAATGTAGTTTTTGCAACTTTTTTATGTATTTTCACGCAATTTTCCAGTCCAAGTTCCCTCCCTCTTCCAAACTCATATCTAAACCCTTGTCAACATTATAATGGTATTTAGATATGATTTTGGTCGCTTTAACCTGGTTGTAAAAAGAAGTCAAAAGATGGGCTTAGCCATGTGGAAGCAGATAACCCTGAACGGAACTAGAAACAGAAATCCTGCCAACATCCCTTATCAATGGTTTTCCAGGCAATATTATTTTAATTTCGGTTAAATTTAAAATTACAAAGTATTCTGAGACAAAAAAAAAAAATAATATATATTCAGAAACAAATTAGAATAGAAAAGTACGCGTAATAGAGATTCTTCAATTTTTGAGAACCCAAAGAGAAATAAAAAAAAAACTTCAAAACTTTAAAAAATCTTAAAAGTTTCGAATAAACTGAAATTCATACTACAGAAGGGTTGACAGAACAGTTTCACAGCTTCTTCTTCCAAAAATGTCAAATTTCAAGATTTCGAGGAGATATATGTCTTACACATTTTTAAGAAATATTTCAAGGATACCGACCTTAACAAAACCTTAAAAAAAACCTTGCATCTTTCATAGCTACCAAAGAACACCATAATGATAAAAATAATTGATACTTATGATGGAATTATTTATGCATATTTTAAGAATCATTTTTATGGTTTGTTATTCAAAAAATCTATATTAATTGGTAAACAGAAGAAATTTCCATGAAGAAAAAAGAGCTAAAAAGGTAAAAACAGCATATTCTTTTAGTCGGATTTTTTTTTTAACACAGCTGCAGTTGAGAATAAATAAAAACTCCAGGAAAAAAAATGCACAAATGGTACCCTTATTTCGATAGTTATTCAAATAAGCCTTTATTATTTTGAAAATTCTGAAGAAAACTGAGTGACAAGTTTTTTCTTAATTTTTCGGTATAAATCATAATGATTCATCGTATGTTCATCAGAATGATAAACATAACTGATACTTATGATGAAATTGTTTATATGTATTATGAGAATCCTTTTTATGGTTTCTTATTCGTCAAGTTCATATTAATTGGTAAACCGAAGAAATTTTAATGACGAAAATGAAGAAGAAGAGGAAGAAAAAGCCGTCTTACTTGAGCTTCATCCTGAGAGCAATGGATAAAAGCTTCGCCAATCATAAAGGGTATTGGCCTTGCCGCCTCATCCAACAACATTATATCATCACTGGCATCCTCAATATTCTTTAGGTCATTCTAAAAATAATAAAACGTTAAGCAAATCAAAAAACAAATTTATAGAGCACAGATAGAAAAAAAAAATTACAGATATGAATACTAAAAAGGTGTTCATTGTAAAAAAAAAAAAACAATAAAAAAAAGGAAAAAAACGTCTATTCAACAATCTTTCTATGTGGCATCCATCATATTGCCATAGCATTACGAATGTCTTTGTGTGCACCCTTCATAATAATTACTTGTCGTAGCATCACAAATGTTCTAGTGATGGTCACTTTTTTGTGTGGTGGCGGAAATAAGTCAACTTTTGGGGCCTCTTTAAGGGCTGAAAATGGAATCCCCTTATGGAAGCAATTATATTCGGTAAGAGCATAGAAAAAAATCATCAAGTGATTTAGACATCGCCTTCTTCCTAGCCAAGTTATATGAAAGAGGAAACATTTTACGAAAATTGTCTATAAGTTAATTGCCTTTTCCTGATCAGGTCACTGTCTAATGAGCATCATCTTATCCGTTTTATATATACCTAAGAATCTTTTTGGCTATTTTTCCAATGTGCAGGGGATTTTTAATTATAGTTTATTTTCCTTTAACTCAAGATTTGCCAGTCTTATTTTATAAAACAGCTTTAGAGCTGAATTCTATCTAAGGCTGGCAAGAGTCCAAGATAAATGAAAACGACTTTGGTACAATTAAAAATTATTTAATGGCACTTCAAATGTGAAAATGGTAAATTTTTAAATTTCACAATGCACCAACTTTGAAATGGTGTACATTTCTTGAATTTCATTGCATTAGTCAACCTATTCTTCTAATTCAGCAAACGTGGACTTTTCAGTCGAGACTATTTAGCCCTTTTCCTTCTGACTCACTCTGTGAGTTAAATTGAGCCACTGCAATGGTTGCTCCTTACTTATTTGGAATCTGCTTAGATATCTTGCAGTAAATCTTTTGATTCAAGAAGTTTAAATATCAGAGGATATACATTGAGTTCTGCGCTCTGCGTGCAGGTATGGTCAGCTGGACTCTTAGCTAATTGTGAGATTTTGTGGTGTTTGAAGTCCTTGAACAGTTTACATTACAGGATATACTGTGTAGTCGTTAGCATATTACATTTAAATAGGCAGTGGTCAAATGTTTCATTTTTTATATTGCGATGTCTGTAAAGAGGGGATGAGGGAATTGAGCCAGATGAATTAGGAAACTGATACAAAGACGCCTGAGAAGTTAGCCCATTTGAGCCAGAACGAATTCTATGACAAATTTTAGAAAGGTGCTTATTGAGGAAGGGAGATAAATTTGATTTGTTCTTATTTAATATTACTTCCGATAATCTCCAGCAATAAATGTCTCTAAAGGGGATTGGTCTCCTGTTGGCTGGTCAATAATTTTTAGCACTTTTTGCAATTCAATCTGCCTGGGGGTTACCAGTTATACCTGAGTGGTTAGGAACATACTGAAGGTATGTTCTTATGCCTCTTGAAGCAAGAGTGTTGATAATGCTAAGACAATAAAATGTGTCAATATCCATCTGATGCTGAGAAGCTGAATACAGCAGCTCTAGGCTTGACAAAGAGTCAGAATAAACTATAATATTTTGTAAATTAGGAATCAAAGGATGATTATCCATAAGGTGCTCTAATGCCATAATTATGGCATTTAACTCTGCAGATATTATAGATACATTACCATTCAGTCTCTCACCCATTCCAATATTAAGGGGTGGGAAAAAAGCTCTACTTGCCACCTTCTTGTTCAATTTGAGCCCATCAACAAAAATTTGGAAATGGTTTTTATATGTAATTGGGTTAAAATCAGCATTTTTTTTTCTGGATGAAAGCAATGGGGGCAAGTTCTTTAGCTCACTTTGAGAAACTAGTATTTATTATGGGGATTGACCAACTCCAATGAGGGGGGGGGAATGTAGGTGCAATGAACTTTACTGGCACTGGGAGTTTATTCTGGGTACTGGCAAATTTTTCTGGGTCTGGCAATACCCAGTACCCAGAACTTTTCTGGGTACTGGCAAACTGGCAAAACTCTATACATGGGTGGATTTCTTAACCAGTTATGCAGAGTATGCGAGTTATTGGCTTCAATTTTTGTCAGATAATTTATTAAAAGAAATCTCTGTCTTTCATTTATTGTTGATAATCCACCTTCAGTAAGAAGAAACTTAGTACTTGTTGGTTTCCAAGACCTAATGTGAGACGGATTATATTATTTTGTGTTGTTTCAATATTTTGCATCTTGGTATTAGCAAAAGCACCATAAACAATGAGCCCATAATCAATATGGGGTCTTATATATGATTTATAAAATTGGCGTAAAGTATTCCCATTACAATCCCAGGGTGTGGGTAGTAGTCTTTTTATTATTATGTTGTTCCTAAAACATTTTTTTTATTGTATTTGTGATGTGAAGGTGGACATTAAGTTTTTGGTCAAGTATAAGACCTAGGTAATTTATTTGATTAGTCCTCTGGAATGATTATGCTATTTAATATAAGTTTTGGATTAATTTTTTTTCGCTTATGGTGGAATTGGATGATTTTTGACTTAGTAGGTACAATGGGTAAATCAGATTTTTGAGTAAATTTTTCAAATTGGAATGGTGACTTTTGCAACTTTGAATGTACAATCTCAAAGGTGTTGCCAGTTGCCCAGAATACCAGATCATCACCCCATTGTAAATTGGTGTGTGGTAACCTGTGTTTATCTATCCCTTTTTTTGCTTAGCGCTGAATTGTATCTAGCCGTCAGATATTCAACACTGATGACATCTACTTTGATGTAATTACAAAATATTTATTATGATTTCAAATGTGAAAATTGTACATTTTCAAATTCCTCATTGCACCCACTTTGAAATGGCGTATATTTCTTGAATGTTATTACACTTATTATCATTTATCAAAAACATTTTTTTTCTGGTAATTGTTATATGGTCCTTTTTCCAAGGAAGTTGCGTCATAAATAAGAAAAACATTCATTTCTAAGCCAATATTCTTCTGTTTTCCACGGATGTCATCCCATCCTTTCTTACTCACAGAGTTCTGTTATTAGTATAGTTTATTATTTTTTTTCCTATTTTCTTTGTTATGAGTATGGTCAACAACAACTTATTTGTTAGTATAGAGCATTTAACAGGGCTTGCATCCTTTTTATTCAAGGACTACTTCAGGTATAATAGATCAATGGTTCATTATCATTTTCAAAATTTTTCTCAGAATTGTTAGATAAAAAGAACTCCAGCCCATCCTACTTAGTAGCATTGTTCCATAAGCATTAAGGTGATTAAATTTCAATATTAATCTTAGAAGCATATGATATTGTATTAGCTTTTTATTAGAAATAAGTAATATTGTTTACTTCAAAATTTTACACATAGTAGTAAAATTCAACACAAACTAGAAAGAAGCATTTGTATCTTGTTCTTGTATTTTATTATTTTATTTTGAACTTGACACCAAATTAGAAAAAACAACCTATGAGCTAAAAATTCAACTAGTATTTTAATATCAGAGAACATAATCAGGATAAAAGCTACACGTATAGTTTTATTTAGCTGGAGATTACTGCCATTTATGTATGTTGTCAAATATTGGAAGCCACCACCTGAAAAAAAGAAAAATGGTGGCCCAAAAATGCATTTTTACCAATTTTTCCCAGTACCTCCCCTTGTATAGACAATATACTCTCCTTTCCAAAAAGTATGGGTAACTTATAAGAGTGAAACTGTTGCTAGTGTCAGCCAAAAAACCATCAACGACATCTAGCGTTAGGTGACACTTGGCATTTTTTCAAAAGCTTTTTTTCTGTCAAAAACTGAGATCAGACACTTATTACTACAACACCTTTACCAACCAAACTCATTAAATTAGTGATTCTTATGATTACACTTAAAAATGCCAAGTTTGACCATATGGTAGATGGCATTGAGTCTTTTTTTTTTTTATACCAGTTCCCACTCTTGTAAGTTACCCATACTATTTGCTTCAGTCCCAAGAGTGATCAGTGTGCATCTATGTTTTTGGTCACTTGTGTATTTTGAAGAGGCTATAAGTAGCAGAAGCAACAGTAATTTGAGTTACCTGCTTACTTTTCAACTCATCTTTTAACTCTTCAAATCTGGCATTAAGCCTTGCAAATTTATTGATTTTCTGCTGATCTTCTTCCAAAATATGGACATCAGTGTCCTAAAACAATAAATCAAAACTTAAAAAAGAATCTGCATAACGGAGATCTTGGCACAAAATAATTAGCACATTATTTTCTTAGGCTATGATAATTGTTTAAACCTACAATTTAACCTGAAAAATAAAAAAAACTATTGCATATTATTCAAAAAACCATTATCTAAATAATATCACGTCTGGACTACAGTGTACAAAACAAAAATTTGAGAAGTTAGCCCTTTCCATATACACTTCTTTATTAACACTTGCAGCTGATTAGTTTTATGGGAAATCTGGTGTGCTCTGTGTTGATGACAGCTTCTTACAGAGCCATTTCGTTGGAGAATTCAACCATAAACTCCATGGCTTATCATTCTAGTCTTTGTCAAGGCAGCTCTTCATCAAGGTGTTGCAAATCTCAATTGGCCATGTTCCTGCACTGTCTATTCAAATCATGGACTACTAGGGTAGTAAACCTACTTTCAGTTTAAAAAAATGGGGAGGGGGCTTAGAATTTTCAGGGAGACAAAATTTGATCTTGGTGAAGAAAATGGAGATTTTCTTAGTAAGAAGTATTAAACGCATTCTTAATTATAGGGAACATTGCAGACCCGACATCCCATGTGATTTTGGAACAGTTTGCCAAATACTTCTTTTGCCAAACCCTCAAGATACAATCACAACTTCCCATAGCTTGTTTCTTGTAATTAATAACAAAAGCAGGTTTAGCTAGGAGGCTAATGCAGGTTGTCAAAACAAGTCAAACTAGATGGCCAACAACTTAATCACACCCACACTAGTTCCCATGAGTCATTTTGGATGCACAAGTGAATGCCTTCAAATGGCTTATACTATTTATGAGCTTCCTATTTTTTATTACAACTGCCTAGTATGGGGAGCTGTCTGTTTAAAATAGTGGTCACCTCTCTTACACAATCAAGAAAGAGCAAAAACGAAAGAGCAAAAAAAAAACCCGTTGATTACATAGAAACATTATATGTCTTAAAACTCAAGACTCTGTCTGAGAGGCAGAAGGAGCCAATTCTAAGATTTGGCAAATTTATTCTGAAAAAAATAATCCTTAGCCATTTACTCCCAGAAATACCCACAATTGTTTTCAACTGGCTCTAGTACCAACAAAAGTGAAAAAGAATTCATAGTTAGCTTTATTATTTTTCTGGTTTTAGCAATGTTTTCTTAATATGTTTAACAAGCAAAGAGATTTTTGCAACAGTACCCAAACTAGCCTTGTAACAGTTCATACTGAACAAGCAACACTACAGCAACTTCCACAGACTCAACCCAAAACTTTGTGCAGTCTCATTCGTTGTGGACGTTGTGCAGTCTCATTAACTCTAAACTGTAGAAGAACAATCACTGGTACATGTGGTTTGCAGTTACCAAGAAGTTTTAAACAGCATTTGTGCAGCTCACTATTGGCATAAAGACATGAAACTGGGCCATTAACACAGATACAATCTTACTTTTCATCTATGTAAAGCATAGAGCTATCAGCCATTTTGCCCTTATTTGTATTTTTTTTTTCTTGTCAGTTCTTCTTTGTTTTGGTTTTGCATGTATCTGTCAGAATTTATTTGTTTCTTTCCATTTTCTTTCTTTATACTCCATCAGTGTTGTATTTTACATTTATGATGGGCAATAAATTTATACATACATGCAGCTATCAGCCATTGTCAATAATCAAGTGAAATAGATCCAGCATGTAAATTAGTGTAATTACAGTAGGGTAAGAGTAACAATAATATGTATATATTAACTCTTATGTACATTTTACAAAACATTTTTTTCCAAAAAAGCAAGTTCATGGAATCAGGTTTAACTCTCAATACTTTATTTCTAATTGTCAAAATACGGAAATATAGAGTCTTCAGAATATCACACAACCCAGCAAGACGTATTGACAATGATACTATTTTCAAGGTTACTGAGAATTACCATACTGATCTATGGCTTCTAACAAACATGTTAATGCTCACTAGAACAAGCAGTATCAATTACAATCAAATTGCACTTTGTCAACAGAAATTGCAATGTTACTGATACTTTAAATTCCACAAACAGCTGATAAGATTATTAGGATGATCAATGCATAAAGAAAGGTTTTTTTTTCAATTTCAAGCTTTGTGCACTATTAATCCCCTTTTTATACTGCAACATTCAATGACATTTTTACAATCTTCTAGTGGTCAACCTTGCATTCCTATCAAAATATTTCCTGCACAGTAGAGGTCCAATTTATATCCTCAATTTACAGGATTTTAATATTAGTAGAACTTTCACTTTTGTTTAACCTTCATTTATTTATCTATCAATACCAAATGTGGTAAGCTTTGCCAAACTTGTTGCACTAAAAATTACAACATTAAAGATAGCAATTAAAGACAACACTTTGTGACAAGAACAACAAATATAACAAACAAATTTCTTAAAACAGATCACAACAAGAGCTAGTATGGAACTCTGTAGAGGCTAATTGATTTTAGAAAGACTGGATTGTAACGGTTGCAACTGTTTCTTGTGGTAGTGTGTTCCAAGTCTTCTATACACAGCTAGACATAGATTTTTTACCTCTACTTTTCTGAGCAAAGGATTGGTATATTTTGAGATGGTGCTGACAGGTACTGTTATATTCTGTAAAAGTGAAGAAGCAAGTTGGAGTAATATTATCAATGCTCCAAGCAATACATATTCTATTTATTAGGTCAGCCCTGTCATGTCAGAACTGAAGACTAGGTCATTGCAATCTATGGAGGCATAGTAGATATCTCAGGTAAGATAATTAATTTGGTGGTCCTGCTTTACACTTTTTGACTCTTGCTCTATCTCTCTTATTAAGAGGACACCATACTGATATGCAACATTTGAGCGTGGATGCATTGTAGACACAAAAAGTAGCACCAATGAACGAACTTTAAACTAAGAGGATGTACACTTTGGATGCAATAAATGGTAATTCACCTGATAGGTGACATCTGAAACAGGATTCTGAAACATGAGATTTGAGTCAAAATAAACCCCAAGGTCTCAAAAACACTTCAAACCTAAGATGGATTTTGCATCAATGAGGTAATGATAATTACTTTACCTTAATTAATTACCTTAATTCGCACTTTGGAGCGAAATAAGGTCCATGCTGGATCTGTTCAGCTCTGCATCAGTAATGTTAATTTGGAATATCACTGTGAAATGGGCCCAGTGATGTTGCATTAGTTTGCATCTGAGAGGGATGGACTGTCCGACTTATGTTTCCATGGCTTGGTGAGGATTGTTATTGCCAAAATGGAGGACACTGCAATTATTAATGTTAAACTTGAGCAACCATTCACTGGTCCACTTCTGGATTCTCTGAAGGTCTGATTGCAGGCTTTGTTGAATGGCTGGTCTGAAAAGCTTGGAGTCATCAGCATAAAGCATGATATTATTTGCAGCTTCCTTTGTCATATCATTTATGTAAATGAGAAAGAGGGTGGGGGCCTAGGACAGTACCCTGAGGAACTCCACTGGCAAAGTCACATGGTTTGGAGAATACTTTATTGCCATTACTGGTGAAAAGTCGGACCTGCTGCTCTTGGTCTGTCAGGAAATTCATCAACCATTCTGCTACATCATTGTGGATGCCAACTGCCAATAATTTGGCCCTAAGGTGTCTGTGGGGCACCTTGTCAAACACTTTGGAAAGGTCAAGCAAAATAAGGTCAACAGGTAATCCCCTCTCCAGAAGATCAGTGATGATATTGTAGGTTTCAAGCAAGTTGGTCTCGTCTGACTTCCTGGGAAAGAAGCCATGCTGGTCTGGTGACAGTATACTGTTGGACAGAAGATGTGTTAGAATTTTGTGTTCACAATGCATTCCAGGGTTTTTGCTACAGCTGAGGTTAAGCTGATTGGCCAATAATTCCCTGCATTTGTCTTATCACCTTTCTTGAATGTTGGTGAAATGTAAGAGCTCTTCCAATCCAAAGGCAGAGTCTTTGAGGTGAGGGACTTTTGAAATATTTGACATTACAGAGTTGATACCTCATTAGCCAGTTCTTTTAGCAGCCTTGGGTGAATGTTATCCGGCCCTGCTGACTTATTAATATCTAGCACTTCAAGTTGCTTTGTGACAGACCCCAAAGTAATCATGATAGGTGGCATAAGGTTCAGTACACTGTATGCTGAACTGTTGGGGAGAGGACTGTCAGGTTTATTAGTAAACACTGATGCAAATTGCTTGTTGAGTAATTCAGCAATTTCTCAGAGGTAAATAGTTTCCATGCCATAAGATTTCTTCAGTTTCTTAAAAGAATGTCTACTATGATCTTTGCTGGATATGTAGTTCTAGAACCTTTTGGGGTTTTTCTTGCTATCATCTGCAATATTGGACTTGAAGTTTCAATATAGTTGTTTAGTGAGATTTTGTAGTTTATTTTGAGCCTTTGCAAACTTTTCATAGTGATAATCTTTCCCCATTTTATGGTACTTGTTCCAGCGTCAGCTTTTTCGGTTTTGTTCTCTACATATCTGAGGGGTCATGTGTGGGAGTGTCTTGGGCTTTGAATGAGTCTGTGCAAGTAGTGCATAGTACTGTGCTTAGTTTTGTTCATAAACATAGAGTTTGCAGTATACTACCTCCATAATTTTCAAATCATCCTGACATAAAAAAAATCTCATGCTCATTGTTTACAGGAGAAATAGAGGGGATGCCATTTTAGCCTTTAAGTTATTGAGCACTAATATTCTCCCAGCATTATTCCCTACTATTGGTACCAATTCAAGAACTAGAGGTCATCATCTGAAACTTGTCAAGCAGTCTCCAATATCTAGAGTCCATACTCAATTCTTCTCAACAGGTATTGTCAACAATTGGAACAAATTATCTAATGAAACAGTTACTGCTGAATCTGTTGATGTTTTTAAACAAAGGTTAGATGCTGAGTGGTCCTCCAGAGAGTGTAAACTCAATTCGGATGCTACTGAAGATGGAACAGCATCTGGTCACCAGTGAACCTTGAATACAACTGGTCATCAATCCAGAGCTCAACAAGGAGGAATCCTTAAATTAATCCTAGCTGCAATTTAAGGTAATTTCAAGGTAATAACTGACCTGTGTAATAACTGACAGATACAATATATATTACATTTCTGATTTTTTTTTTTTTTTTATGATATTTAAATGATTTGACATTAAAAGAAAAACAACCAGCATAATTGTTGCTCATTTTATATTTCCTCTCCTCCCCAACACCTGTCCTAATTTACCTGATGATTCATATACCAATACAATGTTATAGAATAATTTAACTCAGCAGTGATGGAATTTTGGCCTTGGCTTCTCAAACTGTCAAGAGTAGTTGAATGCTCACAACAACCAATGCACATGCTGTCTTCTATCTATAACTGATCAGTTTTAACAATTTTTGAAGCTTAGCCACCTCAATAGACTGCAAAAACTAGCATGATGAAACCATTTACTCTACCATAAATGTCTATTTTTGTGAAAACTATTTATTGTTTCTACCCAAGGCACAGTATAAACTTTGGTAAGAACTCTAGTTTTGGGCTATCTTGGAAATTTGATTAATGAAGTAAATGAAAATTATAGGAATGAACCTAAAGCCAAAACTGAGACCTCAAATGGTGTCTTCAAGTTCCCACCTCAACCTCTTTTCCTATCTACAAAGCCTTAAGATTCCACAATGAGAGGACTAGACCTGCACATCTTTTAACTTAAATACATGCATTACTGTGAATCTACTTTTCTTAAATGCTAATGCAGTTCCCAACATTTGGGCTGGATTTGAAGCCAGATTTTTTCCTCAAGAGGTAGATACCAGGTGGAAAACATCTTCCATGCCTATATTTGGAAACAATTGGAATAGTCTTCAAGCTGAAACAGTGATTGTACCTACAGCTGCAATCTTTAAGTTCAGACTCAACAAGGGAAGGAATAACAAGTCTTATTTAATAGGAGTGGGACTGTCCATCTCATTCAATTACCCACTGATGCATACTTCATCATACAAGTGTCTTTCTGGGGGGCTGATGATGCTTGTCATACCCAATTATCTTGCATAATATATCTGAAGTTGATGTTGCATATTTGTGTCAGCTTTAAATAACTGAAGAATGGTCATCAAAGGCCATACCTACATAGTGGTAACCAGTACCAAGTGGGCTTAAATTACATGTCTCCAGTAGAACTCACTTACAGCAAGCCACTAGGAAATAGCACAGTGACAAAAAATCACCATCTTCAACATGCAGCACAATAAATTGTGGAAAAGAGCAATCATTAGGCCATTGTACAAGAACGGTTCAAAGTCCCATTTTAAAAATTACAGACCAACTTCAAACACATCAATCTTTTCCTGTATAATGGAGAAAGTTCTGGTGAGCAGAATCCAGGCACATTTGAGGATTTTTTTTTTTTGAGAAAAATTTATAGCATTCAGCTCAGCATGGTTTCTATAAACAGCAATCTTGTAACACACAACTTCTGGAGGTGATTCATGATTTTCAACTGATGGCAGATAATGGTATTTTGTTTGATTGTATTTATATTGACTTTTCCAAAGCATTTGACAAAATTTCTATCCCACTTCTGATAAAGAAATGTCAACTATATGGTATCAGCCCACAAACTGAAGCATGGATAATTAATGGATTATCTTACAAATAGAACCCAAGAGGTTGCAGTAGGTGATGCTCTGTCATCACCTATGTCTGTCATAAGTGGAGTTCTGCAAGGCAGTGGTCTTGGGCTGGTACTCTTCTGCCTTTTTATTGATGATTTGCCATATGTTGTTAGGGATTCAACCTTAAAAATGTTTGCAGATGATGTGAAAGTTTACAGATCAGTCATGCATTAACATGAGATGTCTTTACTTCAAGAGGATTTGGTTGGTGGTGTACAGTAGACTCTATGTTCATTAACAAAACCAAGTGCAACACTGTGCACTATTTGTGTAGACTTCCTCAACATTACCATTACTTTGTTGATGGTAAATCAATTTCAAGCATGGAGTATGTTCAAGACCTTGGGGTTTGCTTTGATTCAAGTCTCAAATTTGATAAACATGTATCAGATATCACCCATAAGGCAAATTACCAATTACTATGTCTAAAGCATACATTTTCTAAGTTTAATCTTTGTTCATTGATTTCACTTTATGTATCCACTGTATGTTCAGTACTTGAGTATTGCTCATCAGTATGGTATCCCCTTAATAAGAGAGATAGAGAGAGAGTTTAGAAAGGGCAACGTAGGGCCACCAAACTCATATCTTACCTGAGACATCTACCTTACCACCAGAAAATGCAGAGATTACAGTTGCCTAGTCTTCAGTTCTGACATGATGGATCCAACTTAATAAATACATTCTGCATTGTTAGGAATATTGATAATACCACTCCAACTCACTTCTTCACTTTTACAAAATACAGTAGTACCTGTCAACACCAACACAAAATTTACCCACCATGTTCACAGAAAAGATTAGGAAAAACTCTTTATCTAGCAAAGCATGGAAGACTAGGAACACACTTCTGTTGCGAGTACCACAGTCCAGTCTTCCAAAAGTAGTTTAGCCTCTACAGATTTCTATACTAGGTCTTACCACAATCTGTTTTGAGAATATTTTTATTTTTTGTATTAGCTGATTTGTGACCAGTATGTTTTCAGTTATTTTGTATTCTTACTTTTTGTTATGTTTCAGTTATTAACAGATATGTTTCAGTTAGTTCAATATGCTACTGTGTGTTTCAGTTATTATGTTTTCAGAGTGTGTTACTTATCACAGAATTGTATGTGTGTATTATGTTGTC
Organism: Artemia sp. Qi Xiang Cuo; assembly: GCF_049724085.1. Lineage (NCBI taxonomy): Eukaryota > Metazoa > Arthropoda > Branchiopoda > Anostraca > Artemiidae > Artemia > Artemia sp. Qi Xiang Cuo. The sequence continues at coordinate 17,804,763 of NC_142804.1, forward strand.
AACATTGTCATAGACTTTTTATATTTGTTTAGTGCAACAAGCTTGATAAAGCTTACCATATTTTGGTTTTAATAAATAAATAAATACAGTATGTACCTTAATTTTGTGCCAAAGTGCAAATTCAGTTAATCTTTCCAGATTCTCAAAACCCCTTAAATTAGGATTTAGCAAAGTTACAAGGTTTAAAATACTTTTCTTAGGCTTCAATTGGGTAATCTTTTGGTAAGATTTCTTTTCTGAACTAAACATTATATTAACAAAGGGATAATGTAATTTGGTTCAACAATCTTCACAAATATAATGGGCAATACCATGATTTGTGTGCAAGTCATCAGTGGTTCAAAAAGCCATGGTACACCTTTTGAGATGCTACAGATAATTAACCATCATTATTGAAGCTGGTGGATAGAGGATTTGTCCTATTACTAGCAAGTGTGACTTAAAGTAATAATGATTTGTGGAATTTAGTCATTTTCTAGCAACTTTGTTGATCAAACACAGCTTGCAGTATGAGTTTAGTGGTTAGCTGCTTTTAAAGGAAATATTCTAATAAAATAAGGGTAGCAATGTTGAATTCCTTATTTCATAATCTTTTGAAATATCCTGGTGACTTTCCTGGCAATATACCCTACTTCTACTCCCCAAGGGTGCCATATATGTCTCTGTTGATTGAATCTAGTGTCATTTCTAACTTTCTCTGTTAAAACTAGCCTTCAACAATCTTGACTCAAATTTTGTCTGTGAGTGATTGCAATATTTACCAATGTGTTATTTGTAGTGATTTAAAAAGTAGACAATAATGGAAAGAAGCATGATATTCTAATTAATAAAAACATGTTGCATATTATAAAGTAAGAATTTCATTGTTTCCTTTTATTTTTAATGTACTCTTAGGGCCAGGGCTGTATACAAGGGGGTATGCAGTATCCCCCCCCCCAAAAAAAAAACTGTCTTACTCATATAAAAGGGGACACAAATACATATAAACAGATTTGTCTCATTTTGTTGTAGCCCCCCCCTCCCCTGAACAAAAATCTTGGATATAGCCCTTTCTTGGGTTACAAATTTGACCTTTAGGCAGGGGGCATTGTCAAAAAAGTAACCATGATATTTAGAAATAGCATTAAATCAAGAATCTAATGGTAGCCTACTACTTTTATTTTACCATCAAGCTCCCTTTAGAAGTGGTCAACAACTAAACTGGTGCCCAAATTGCAATTTGAATTATTTGCACAGTAGAAGCATAGCCTACCTTTGAGAAAAATGACAGATTTAGTCTAATAGATGCATAGGCAAGACCATTAATTTACACAATTTGACAGTAAAATTCTACTTCAGCTACCTTTGGCTATCTTGGAAAGGGGTTAGGTTAGGAAAATGAAACTTTCAGGGATGGGTCTACAGGCTAAATCTATGTTCCAAGAAGGTATTTTGAAGTACCTACCTCAACTCCTTCTCTCTCTAGAGGGTTCTGACCTTTAAAAATCAGTGTGTTATAAAAGTGAAACCTTGCAAAATAGATCTTCTGCTTAAATGAAGTACAACAAAATTGCTTTCAGCTACACAACTTCACCCAATCACAATTTATAAGGTTTTAAAGATATCCAAATATATTTCCTGAATTAAAAAAAAAAACATTAATATGGCTTAAAATTGTACTCAAATAACAGGAATGGTATTTTTAGAACTAAAACCAGAGAAAAAGAAAATGATAATTGAAAATTAAGGTAAAATGTTGCTTTGTCAAAATTTCAACTGGTATAGACCTGTCATGTAGGCAAATTTCAGGACCCTCAAGAGGTAGAAGGAGTAGAGGTAAGTATTTCAAAATACCTTGCAGGACATACTTTAGCCTGTAGACCCATCCCTGAAAGTTTCATTTTCCTAGCCTAACCACTTTCCAAGATAGGCAAAAGTAGAATATTACTGGGCTTAAAAAGAAATTTATAAAAACAATGATATATTCACTTAGAAAGAACATTAAAAGGCAGATCAATTACCTTAAGTTGCAGCTAGGAGCAATCTAAGGATTTCTCCTTGTAGAGCTCTGGAATGATGACTAATTGTATGCAAGAATCACTGGTGACCAGGTGCTGCTCCATTTCCAATAGCATTCCAATTGAATTTACAATCTTTGGAGGACCACTCAGCATCTAGCCTTTGTTTAAAAACATCAATGGATTCAGCAGTAACAGTTTCATTAGATAATTTGTTCCAATTGTTGACAATATGTGTTGAGAAGAATTGAGTACAGACTCTAGATGTTGTAGACTGCTTGACAAGTTTCAGTTGATGACCTCTAGTTCTTCAATTGGTGCTAACAGTAGGGAATAATACTGGGAGAATATTAGCCCTCAATAACTTAAAGGCTAAAATGGCATCCACTCTATTTCTCCTCTATACAAGTGTAGGGAGATTCAACTTTGATAGTCTTACAGGATAGGAAAGCTCTTGCATGCCAGATATCACTTTAGTGGGATGTCTCTGGACATCTTCAAGAATTATTAAATCTTTTTAAAATATGGTGAGGCAAGTGACATTCTAACTTCAAGCTTAGGATGCACAAGTCCTTTATACAGAAGACTGATGACTTTAAAGGAATGAGTGGAGATGGTGTGCTTAATCAAACCCAAGGTTGAACTAGCCCTAGCAGCAGATCTCTTAGGATGTGTGTCAATTAGTATGTTTATCTTATAGTTAGCAAATGAGCCAAACTGAGAAAGTGAACAATTTACCCTTTGCTTTGACTTTATTCTTGAAAATTTAAATAGGCCTAACCCATAGGTACTAAAAACTTTCTGAAATAGCTATAAGTGCAAAACTTCAGTTTTACCTAGGCCTAGATTAGTACTAGGTCTGAAAAATCCTAGCCTATAAAACTTGGAAAACTACTTTGAATTTCTAAAATACTAGTCCTAGTAGCCTACAGAATCCCACCCCATTAGTAAATTTTTACCAAATCATATCATTGACTTATGAATAAAGTAAACATACCACTTGATGCCTTTTTTATGCTCTTTCCAAATATAATAATCATTTTTGTCAGAAATGAATTGGGTAAAATTCTACTTTAGCTACTTTTGACTATCTTAGAAAGGGGTTAGGTTAGGAAAATGAATCTTTCAGGGATGGGTCTACAGGCTAAAGTATGTCCCAGGAAAGTATTTTGAAGGACCTACCTCCACTCCTTCTCCCCTCTAGAGGGTCCTGACCTTTGATGACCTTTAAAAATCTGTGAGTTATAGAAGTGAAACCTTGCAAAATAGATCTTCTGTTTAAATGAAGCATAACAAAATTATTTCCAGCTTCACAACTTTGCTCAATCCCAATTTATAAGGTTTTAAAGATATGTAAATACATTTCCTAAACTTTGGAAATAAAACATTGATATGACTTAAAATTCTGCTCAAATAACTGAAATTGCATTTTCAGAGCTAAAGCCAGAGAAAAAGAAACTGATAACTGAAAATTAGGGTATAATGTTGTTTTGTCAAAATTTCAATGGGTATAGACCTGTTATGTAGGCAAATTTCAGGACCCTCTAGAGGGAGAAGGAGTAGAGGTAGGTACTTCAAAATATCTTCCTGGGACATACTTTAGCCTGTAGACCCATCCCTGAAAGTTTCATTTTCCTAACCTAACCCCATTCCAAGATAGTCAAAAGTAGCTAAAGTAGAATTTTACCATTTTGAAGTACCTACCACCACTCCTTCTCCCTCTAGAGGGTCCTGACCTTTGATGACCTTTAAAAACCTGTGTCTTATAAAAGTGAAACCTTGTAATATAGATCTTCTGCTTAAAATGAAGTCCAAAAAAATTGTTTTCAGCTTCACACCTTTGCTCAATCCTGATTTATAGAGTTTTAAAGATATGTAAATACATTTCCTAAATTTTGAAAATTAACATTGACATGGCTTAAAATTCTAGTAAAATAACAGGAATTGCAATTTCAGAACTAAAACCAGAGAAAAAGAAACTGATAACTGAAAATTAAGGTAAAATGCTGTTTTTTCAAAATTTCATTAGGCAGCCTAGCCTATATTGTCATGTAGGCAAATTTCAGGATCCTCGAGAGGGAGAAGAAGAGGAGATAAGTACTTCAAAATACCTTCCCAGGACATACTTTAGCCTGTAGACCCATCCCTGAAAGTTTCATTTTCCTAACCTCACCCCTTTCCAAGTTAGGTAAAAGTAACTAAAGTAAAATTTTACCCTTCAAAATACCTTCCCGGGACATACTTTAACCTGTAGATCTATCCCTGAAAGTTTCAATTTCCTAACCAAACTCCTTCCCAAGATAGCCAAAAGTAGCTAAAATAGAATTTTACCAGGGTGGGGTCTAAAATTCATTTCTGACAAAAATGATTATAATATTCATAAAGAACATAAAAAAGGCATCAAGTGGTATATTCACTTTAGGCTATTCATAAGTCAATAACATGATTTGGTAAAAATTTACCCCCCCCCCATTAATATGAAACAAACAGGCTACATAATTTTGCCTAGGTTGCATTTGCACTTCCTTCTGAGGAGGAGTAGCCTAACTGTAAGCAAGGACCAGGAATAACCAATCTGCAAAACAAAAAATCATGTTGTACAGGGCAGTTCGGAAAATTAAAATTGGCCTATATCGTCTAAGCAGTTTTAACAGAAATTAATAAATTCGTACAGCATTAAAATTCTTGTTAGCCATGTTAGACAAAAGGCTGCAAGTCTTCCAAATTAATATTTCTTCGATTTCTTCTTACTTAAAAAGGACGTTAGGATTGCCAAATGCTTACTTCAACAGGTGAAGTTTAATATCTAGAAAGAGTGCAGCTACAAATTTAGGCGCACATAGATGATACTACACGCGCGGCCCCTGTTACTCTTCTGATCATTAGAGGAGGGGAGGGGGAACTGTAGGGAGGAAAACTCCGTGCATTGGATCTTGTATCTAAAGTTTTGAGCTAATGTATTAAAAAATTCCCACTAGATCCTTTAAATGTAACGCACATTTGTCGCAAGTTTTAGATTTTGGATAAAAGAGACAACCAAGCAAAGAGGTAAAGAATTATTTATATACTCGCTGGAAATCCTGAAGCATATGGTCTTCGTCGAATACTTTCTAATTTATTGTAACTCTTGGGCTGTAAATTAGCAAGATCAGACAAGGTAAGGTCCTGCATGCTTCTTTCCATTCTATTGCTTAAAGCATGAAATGGAGTTATCTATATGATTTCCGTGTTGTTTTCTACAGATGCTGACGATTATAATTTTCTTTCAATGATTGTTTGCAACTATATTTGAAAGGTGAGTGGTCCTCCTAGTCCAAAATTAGTCAGGCTTGCTGTAACTCAATCCGCAAATGTGAAATCGCCTTTCTGAGATGCAGAAAAATTTCCTTTGAAAAGAGTTGCCTTGTGGATGCTGAAAAACGGTATATGGCAAAAATGCAAAATATCCAGGAAAGTGATACTAGTGGTAGCAATAGTAACAGTAACAGGGTTCAGGAAAGCACTAACTTTGTTTTTACTCCAAAACAAGAGAAAGAACTTGCTGCATACCATGAAAAATTCTCACTGCTGAACCATGTACTGACTCCCTATGCAAGAGGAAAATTAGCCTACCAATGGGTATTAACACTGAAGAAGTTAGGAACTGAGTAGGGGAGCAGGAGTGGATTCGATGAAAGTGTTCAACTAGCGGAAATACAGTTTGTCCGTCGGAAAACCTGAAAATAAAAGCCAAGGCCGTGCTGCTGGTTTTAATTTCAGTTTAATTGGTTCTTTCTTTTGAAATCTTCAGGAGTTGTATTGTAAGCAGCATTTTCCTCCTGTTCGAATTTGGAACTACAACGAAACAGGAGTTCCCAAAGTTGTGCAGGCCCCTAAGACGATTGCTAAAAAGGAAGCAAAACAAGTGGCACAGACTGTGTCAGCAGAAAAAGGGGAAAATACCACAATGCTATGCTTTGCACAGTTGATTCGACCACTTTTTGTTTTTCGAAGAGTCAAAGCTCCTGAGAGAATTTATCAAGATGGACCACCAGGATGCATTGGATTAACCCATCGCAGTGAGTGGATGGACGACCTCAGAAGATTTTCTTTGTTCCTTAGAATACTTTCTAAAAGAGGTCAAAATCATCAAAAAAGACCAAGTTTTGCTCTTGTTTGACAATCACGAAAAACACATGTCAGTAAAAATAGTTTCCGTTTGCAAAGATAACGACATCCACCGCCTAACCTTTCCTTTCCACTGCTCCCATCGTCTCTAACCCCTTGACGTTTCAGTGTAATAATAATAATAATTTATTATAAGCCAAAAAAAGGCCATAGAGCACAGTATTCTTAAATACACTCACCAGAAAAATAACATAAATTTTTAGTTTCAATCATTGATGTCAACGTTTCATTTACATATTTACATAGCTGCCTGATTGTCCTTTTTACAGTCTTCTTCAGGATCCCCGGGAACTCTAAGTTACCACCCTCAAAATATTTTCCCCTTACTAGAGAAAGTTGCTGGCAACCCGCAAGAGTATGGGCAACATCCTCAATACCTAAGTTACATCTGGGGCAAGAGTAATCCCATCTGCATCTGGGGCCATCCTTTTTCTTTCAAATTCTCCTTTTTTATTTTTTAGTGGCAGACAATTATCTCGGATCTGAAACCAAGTCCTTAATGTCTCCCCCGGTAATCCTAGTTTAAAATAATATACAAATCCAAATATTTATTTTACTTGGGAATAAAATTTCAATGTCTCAGAGGTTTTAACTGCCTGGGTCCACATTTGGACTTCCTGGTATTTTATTCTTTCTATAATCATAGCCAAGAACGGCTCATCCTGATCTGAGGGTCCTAGCCCCTCATTCCAAATATATGATAATCCTACTCCATCTAGAACATTTTTTATTTGATACGGCCACGATCTTATACGTTTCGACCTTTGCATCTCCACATAAGCTGCTTTTGCTAACCTATCTTCTGGCAGACTTAGAACTTTTAGCCAGTACCGGATCATCTGTGCTAATCTACTCATTCTCTAGGGAAAATATTCCTAGGTCACCTTTTATTGCCTGATTGTGGATCGTTACGTGAAGACGAATTAATCTTTTAAAGTGTTGCAGCTGAATTGTTTCCAATTGTGCTGCCGGGTCATGCCCTCAAAGTTCAGCTCCGTAATGGATAGTAGGTTAAACTTTAGAATCAAAAACATATTTATGCATTTTTGGATCTTTTATACTTGAAAGCCTTGAATTACGTAAAATTGCAGCTGAAACTGCTTTCCTTCTCTAAATCATCTCTTTCCATCCTCTTTTGCTGAAAGTGTTACTCCCAAATATTTAAAATTTTCGCTCTCTTTTACTTTTTCACCTTTATAATAAAATTCTACTTTTTGATCATCATTATTCAAATGAATTCCTCTAAAATCCACAATCTCAGTCTTTTTCATATTCAACACTAGTTTCTTTCTATCTAAATATATTTCTAATATGTTCAATAAGATTTGGAGCTCCTCTGGTGACTTGCCTATCAACACCGCATCATCAGTGAAAAGCAACAGAGATAATTTCAGATTCCCTAGTGACACCGCAAGGGCCCATACCTTTTTAAAATGGTCAACAATATCATTTATATACAACGTGAACAATCTAGGTGAAATACTGCTACCCTGTTTTACTCCTTTTCTAATTTCAAACGGCGACGATAATCCCTTCCTAAAACTCTAACTTTACCAAATGTCTTTCTATACATATCAGATAATATCCTAACGAAAAGTTTTGATAAGCCTACCTTTAACATTTTTAAGCCCAGGAGAATCCTGTCAATACTGTCGAAGGCCTTTTCTAGATCTAAAAATGCAACGTACAGCCTATTCTTCCCTTTTGCATATTTCTCTACAAGTGCCTGTAGGACTAAAACCCTAACCATAGCATTATAGCCATCTCGAAACCCTGCATGCTCCTCCTTCAAATCCCATATTTGTCTAACCAATGAGTTAATCTAGCATCTAGTATTCTTTCTAGTATTTTGCTAAGACTAGGTACTAAAGATATCGGTCGATAATTACTGTGATCCGCTGGTTCTCCTTTTTTGAACAGCGGCAAAACCAAGGATGTTTTCCACGGCGAGGGTCATTCTCCAGAAGCTAGAACTGAGTTGAAGATAGCCAGGGAGATGGGCATAAATAGAAGTCTGAATTGTTTCAAGATCTTTGTTGGGACTCCATCGCTACCAGGTGCTGATCCACCTCCCATGGCGCTTATGCACTCTTCGATTTCTTCTTTCGATACGAGTTTTATCAGATCATAATCGTGTTCTTTCTGTGGGAGGCTGATCTCCTTCTCTGTATTCGATAATTCATCGCTGTACCAGCAGTCAAACGAATAGTCTTCCTGGACCGCGTCGTTGTAGTGTGTCGGTCATTTTTCGGGTCAGGTACTTTTGGCTGGGCTAGGGAGGCCTCTTTTTTTTTCTTTCTCCAGAAAGACCACACATCGTTCTTTTCACAAAACTGGATCAGCTCCTCCTTACCTTTTTGAATAACCAGTCTCTTTTTCTGTTTTAAAAGGCCTTTATACCCCCGGAGAACATTTTTAAACCTTGTTACTCGACCAAGCCTGTTTTCCTCTTTTTTTTGTTCCCTCAATATATGTAAATCTTTAATCAATTCTAATTTCTTTATTCTACCTTCCACATCAAAAAATTATAAAGCATTACAACCTCCTTTATTCTCTAGAACTGGGCTTGCTATATCATGTAAAATCTCCGTGAACTCTTCTATTAATCTATCTTGGTTATTTATCTTCTCTAAATCAATTAGCCTTATAGCTAAATCATCCTCTGAAAACGCTTCACTTAATTTTACATTTTCCTCTGAAGACCCTAGGTATCTGACGTCTAAAATTTTTATTATAAATACGATTTTCCGTTGAAATATCCCTCCTATAAGGAGCACTCCTTGATCTAATCAGAGGCAACGCTGTAGCGTTACATATAGTAAAGGCCATACGGCTTCAATGTTTTTTGTTTTTTTTTTCCCAGAGGCACTTCATATGGAAGGGGTCGTCGTAGAAGCTTCAAAGGGGGCTCATTCGATTGGAAATTGAGAGTTCTAGTGCCCTCTTTAATAGTCGAGAATGATTGGCGGGCAACTAGCCCCCTCCCCCCCCCCCCCAACGCCCATGATTCCCCAAACACATCCAATCAAAATTTGAAATAGTCATTTTGTTCAGCGTAGTTGATTTCCAGATAGAAAATATATTTTTGAGGAAGATACTCCCCCACAACCCTAAGGGCAAGGGTTTTAAGTTATGCCCTGGGGGTATATAAGGTTTTTATAGAAAGCGCTGTCGCAGAAACTTCATAACAGACTCATTCGATTTGAAATTAAAGAGCTAGTGCCCTTTTTAAAAGTCGAAAGTGATTGGAGTGTAACTAGCCCCCCCCCCCCCGCCCAACATCATTTCCCCAAACACATCCAATCAAAATTTTCAGATAGCCATTTTGTTCAGCGTAGTTGATTTCCAGATATAAAATATATTTTTGAGGAGGAAACTCCCCCACAACCCTCAGGGCAAGGGTTTTAAGTTATGCCCTACGGGCATATAAAATTTTAATAGAATGCGTTGTCGTAGAAACTTCAAAAAAGGCTCATTCGATTGGATATTCATCGGGATAGTGCCCTTTTTAATAGTCGAAAGTGATTAGAGGGCAACTAGCCCCCCCCCCACACCCAGTATTCCCCCAAACACATCCAATCAAAATTTTGAGATAGCTATTTTGTTCAGCGTAGTTGATTTTCAGATAGAAAACATGTTTTTGAAAAGGACAATCCCCAACAACCCTCAGGGCAAGGGTTTTAAATTATGCCCTGGGGGCATATAAGGTTTTTATTGAAGGCGTTGTCATAGAAACTTCAAAAAAGGCTCATTCGATTGGAAATTCAAAGTGTTAGTGCCCTTTTTAATAGTCAAAAGTGATTCGTGGGCAACTAGCCCCCCCCCCCTACGCCCATCATTCCCCCAAACACATCCAATCAAAATTTGAGATAGCCATTTTTTTCTCAGCGTTGTTGATTTCCAGATTGACAATATATTTTTGAGGAGGACACTCCCCCACACCCCTCAGGGCAAGGGTTTTAAGTTATGCCCTGGGGGCATAAAAGGTTGTTATAGAAGGGGTTGTCGTAGAAACTTCAAAAAAGGCTCATTCGATTGGAAATTCAAAGGGCTAGTGCCCTTTTTTATAGTCGAAAGTGATTGGAGGGCACCTAGCCCCCCCCCCCACACCCATCATTTCCCCAAACAAATCCAATCAAACTTTTGAGATAACCATTTGTTCAGTGTAGTCGATTTCCAGCTAGAAAATATATTTTTGAGGAGGACACTCCCCCACAACCCTCAAGGTAAGGGTTTTAAGTTATGCCCTGGGGGCATACAAGGTTTTTATCGTAGGCGTTGTCGTAAAAACTTCAAAACAGGCTCATTCGATTGGAAATTAAAGGGCTAGTGACCTTTTTAATAGTCGAAAATGATTGGATGGCAAATAGCCCCCCCCCCCCCGCCCATCATTCCCCCAAACACATCCAATCAAAATTTTGAGATAGACATTTTGTTCAGCGTAGTTGATTTCCAGATTGAAAATATATTTTTGAGGTGGACACTCCCCCACATCCCTCAGGGCAAGGGTTTTAAGTTATGCCCTGGGGGTATATAAGGTTTTTATAGAAGGCGTTGTCGTAGAAACTTCAAAACATGCTCATTCGATTGGAAATTAAAGGGCTAGTGCCCTTTTTAATAGTCGAAAGTGATTGGAGTGTAATTAGCCCCCTCCCCCCCCCACGCCCATCATTTCTCGCAACACATCCAATCAAAATTTTCAGATAGCCATTTTTTTCAGCGTAGTTGATTTCCAGATATAAAAAATATGTTTTTGAGGAGGACACGCCCTCACAACCCTCAGGGCAAGGGGTCTAAGTTCTGCCCTGTGGACATATTAGGTTTTTATAGACAGTGTTGTCGTAGAAACTTCGAAACATACTAATTCCATTGGAAATTCAAAGTGCTAGTACCCTTTTGAACATTCGAAAGTGATTTGAGGGCAACTAGCCCCCCCCACGCCCATCATTTCCCCAAACACATCCAATCAAACTTTTGAGATAGCCATTTTGTTCAGTGTAGTTAATTTCCAGATAGAAAATATATTTTTGAGGAGGATACTCCCCCACAACCCTCAGGGCAAGGGTTTTAAGTTATACCCTGGGGGCATATAAGGTTTTTATATAAGGCTTTGTCGTAGAAACTTCAAAACATGCTCATTCGATTGGAAATTAAAGGGCTAGTGCCCATTTTAATAATCAAAAGTGATTTTAGGGCAAATAGCCTCCCCAGGCCCATCCTTCCCCCAAATACATCCAATCAAAATTGGGAGATAGCCATTTTGTTCAGTGTAGTTGATTTCCAGATAGAAAATATACTTTTGAGGAGGACACTCCCCCACAACCCTCAGGGCAAGGGTTTTAAAATATGCCCTGGGAGCATATAAGGTTTTTATAGAAGGCGGTGTCGTAGAAACTTCAAAACAGGCTCATTCGATTGGAAATTAAAGGGCTAGTGCCCTTTTTAATAGTCGAAAGTGACTGGAGTGCAACTAGCCCCCTCCCCCCCGCCCATCATTTCCCCAAATACCTCCAATCACAATGTTCAGATAGCCATTTTGTTCAGCGTAGTTGATTTCCACATAGAAAATACATTTTTGTGGAGGACAGTCCCCCACAGCCCTCGGGGCAAGGGTTTTAAATTATGCCCTGAGGGCATATAGGGTTTTTATAGAAGGCATTGTCGTAGAAACTTCAAAACAGACTCATTCGATTGGGGAATTAAAGGGCTAGTGCCCTTTTTAATAGTCAAAAGTGATTGGATAACTAGTGATTGGGTAACTAGCCCCCCCACACGCCCAGCATTCCCCCAAAGACATCCAATCAAAATTTTGAGAGAGCAATTTTGTTCAGCATAGTTGATTTCCAGATAGAAAACATGTTTTTGTTGAGGACAATCCCCCACAACCCTCAGGGCAAGGGTTTTAAGTTATGCCATGGGGGCATAGAAGGTTTTTATAGAAGGCGGTGTCGTAGAAACTTCAAAAAAGGCTCATTCGATTGGAAATTCCGAGGGCTAGTGCCCTTTGTGATAGTCAAAAGTGATTTGAGGGCAACTAACTCCCCTCTCATGCCCACCTTTTCCCCTAACACATCCAATCAAAATTTTAAGACAGCCATTTTATTAAACGTAGTTTTAAGTTCTGTAAATTAGGTCTTTGATGATTACAACTCCCCCAAAGCTCTCGGGGCAAGGGTTGTAATTTAAGGATTCTCCGAATCCTTCATATTATTTCTTATGGAAGATTGCTCGTATAAACTTTAGAGAGGGCTCTTTTGATTGAAAATTGAAAGTTCTTGTTCACTTTTTAAGAGTCAAAAGAGATTGAAGGGCAACTAGCCCCTCTCCCTCCTCCACACCCTAAATGCATCAGATAAAAATTTTGAGATAGACATTTTGTTAAAATGGTTCAAAGTTCTGATAACAAAAATCTCTGGTGTCAAAACAGCCCACCATGGCTCGGGGGTAGGCATTGTAAGTTTTGCCCTGGGGCGTAACTTATTAAAGGGGGTTTATAACTTATGGGAAGGGGGTTTTATACGGGAAGACCACATAGGAAATCTATTATAATTATCCAATTATAAGGTTAAAATACATACTTTGTGATAGATGCAAAATTGTTTTGACACAAAAATTCTTATTAAGGTCAATTCCAAACAGTCGTGGTCCCTTTGTGTCAGCAAGTGAAATGGTCTAAACCCCCTTATTGGAGCTATTTTTTCAATCCATTCATTGTTGTCAATCGCTGTCCACAAGTTAACCAAGCTGTCTATTGTTCATATATAAGTTTTTATCAAAGAGGTAATCGTATAGACTTTGAAAAAAGCCTCATTCGATTTAAATTGAAAGTTCTAGATCCGTTTTTTAAACTCAAGAATAATCGGAAAGTAAGCACTCCCCCCCATGCCATAAGAACTTGAAACTTTTTGCAATCAAAAACGAAAACAAAATTAATTAAAAAAAACTTTCTGAAATATAAGTTTTTCAAATAAAATTAAAGGCCATTTTAAACTTAATCTCAGGAGATAAAAATACCTGTTAAAATTCAAACTAAAAGCGACCAGAAATTACTATTAAAGAATAAATGAGACCCAAAACGAACAGAAATTAAATAAGCAATCATAGCAAAAAAACATACGACAGTTACTAATATAAATGAATAATTAAATCTTAAAACGAGTAATGATTAGATTGAATATGAAAATCTAGCTTATAACGAAAACAAATATTTTGCTAATAAAGTATACGTCAAACTTAAAAACGAACAGAAATTAAATAAACAATCAATGCGAACAAACATACAATATATATTAATGTAAATGAATAAATACATCTTAAAACGAATGAAACTTAATTTGAATATGTAAATCAAGTTTGAATCGAATTAAAATAACTACAAACAAGAGTTTGGGTATCGCCTCACTTCAGAAGCCTAAACCTACTGCGTCATTGGTGCATTACTGAAAACGAATTATATTACAAATGTTTTCTTTTGTACTTAATATTGAAAATATATATTAAAATTACAGTAAAATTTTGAACTGATGAGCTCTTAGCAATTAATATCATTATGCATCAAATATTCAGTTTAATTTATTAGTTCTTTTCAAGATTGGTCAAGACAAATATAGTTTCACTACAAACAAAATTTGGATACTGTCCCATTCTTTGAATGTAAAAACTTAAAGCCTTTTGCGTCATTGGTGGTTCACGAAAGACCAATTGCTCGTTTGTTACAAATTTATTATTTTCCAGATCTTACAGCATTGAAAATGAAAATAAAAATTACAGTGAAAAAAAATCTTGAACTGATGGATCTTTCAACAATTAATATCATTGTATATCTTATATTCAATTTGATTTTGTTTATATTTTCCAAGACTGTTCAAGACTGATATAGTTTTGCCATTTTTTTTAACTCTGTCATTTTTTGTAACTAATCGTGTTAGTTTGTTATGAAAACATTCTATGGCTTCTAGGCATTTCTATTTGAGCGGAAAACTGCACCTCAAACTTTGTGGAACATGCATTTTCTTGCATGAAACACCAAAATATAATAGAATGTCAAGTTTCGGAGTGTTGCACCACTCGCAAGCAAGTGCCATTGGTATTTTTGAATCCGCTTGGTCAATTTAGGGGGTGGAGGGTAGGCTAATTCTCGTAGCAGCCCCATTCCGTCGTGGTATGGTTCACATTTTCAACACCTGGCGTCCGGATTATCATATAATCTACCAAGCATACAACTACCCCGAATCAGTATCAATAAATAAATGAAACCCAAAACCAATAAAAATTAAAATAAATATTAGAGGCAAACTCAAAACGAGCATAAATTAATGTGAGTAAGGTTCAAAACCCCTATGCTTTCTAAAAGCCAGAATATAATTTGTACTTTACTGAAAAATAATTCAAATGAGTTTACTGAAAAAAAATGTGCATTGTCAATTTAATATACATATGCTGATATTTATGATATTTATGCTGATAATTAATTAAAATCTTAATTAATTTTTTTATTTCTTAAAGTTACAAGAGTGAAAATATATCAAAGAATTGTTTTCAGTAAAGCGCCAATGACGCAGTAGGTTTTAGGCTTCTGCAGTGAGGCGATACCCAAACTCTTGTTTGTAGTTATTTTAATTCGATTCAAACTTGATTTCCATATTCAATTTAAGTTTCACTCGGTTTAAGATTTATTTACTCATTTACATTAATATATATTGTATGTTTGTTCGCATTGATTGTTCATTTAATTTCTGTTCGTTTTAAGTTTCATTTATACTTTAATAGCAAAATATTTGTTTTCGTTTTCAGCTTGATTTCATATTCAATCAAAGCATTACTAGCTTTAAGATCTATTTATTAATATTATTACTTGTTGCATGTGCTTTTTCTATGGTTGTTTATTTATTTTCTGTTCGTTTTTGGGTTTCATTTATTCTTTAATAGTAATTTCTGGTCGTTTTGAGTTTAAATTTTAACAGGTATTTGTATCTCCTGAGCTTAAGTTTAAGATGGCCTTTACTTTTCTTTGAAAAACTTATTTTTCCGTAAGTTTTTTTTTATTAATTTTTAAAAATGCCGGTAGATGGTCCGATCCTACTAGTTTAAGCACATCCACATTAAGGCTATTCGGATCCCAGCGAATATCCACCAAAAATAATCAATTAAACTTGCTTTAGCCCCAGATGCGCATATAAACTCACCCCGATTTTTATCCTTTCCAAATCTTCCATTTCCAATCATCAAACCCGATTCTGCACGTAGTGTCAGCAACCTTCTTCTCCATTGATTTATTCTTCTTTTTTCATCCCTGCTAGCTCTGGGAATCCTGAAGATGGCTGGGACTGCTGACGAAATACCTGGAATTAACACATT
The DNA here is from genome assembly GCF_049724085.1 of Artemia sp. Qi Xiang Cuo. Classification (NCBI taxonomy): domain Eukaryota; kingdom Metazoa; phylum Arthropoda; class Branchiopoda; order Anostraca; family Artemiidae; genus Artemia; species Artemia sp. Qi Xiang Cuo. The sequence continues at coordinate 17,820,284 of NC_142804.1, forward strand.
TTTTAATTTAGCTTCATCACTAGTATAAGAATTAAAATCACCCGTTAATATAAATCTATCATTTTCAAAATGAGCTCTTTTATCTTCTATTTCTTTTACCAACAAATTCCACGTATCTTTATTTCGGCACGGGCTATTTTGAGGCGGTATATAAATCGATCCTATTACAATACACAGTCCATCTAAACATTCTAATCTAATCCAAATAACATTTTCTGATTTACTTTTCAGCTTTGTATAACTTTTGAAAGACTCATCTTTTATCAACACTACAAGGCCTCCAAAATAACGATTGTTCAAAGCTAACTCTCGCGATACACTTTCAACATTGAAACCTCTTACTTTTGTAGTTTTGCTAGGGCAGTACCAGGTTTCTATTAATGCTGCAAAGTCAAAATTTGACAACTCACTTTCCACAGAACTTAACTTATTTTTATACCCTTTAATTTCCAAGACACAAAGTTCAGGGTTTTTGTATGGCCTTGCCGATCCTATTGGGCTCCGTAATCACTCGGGGGGAAAGCTAACCGGTAATAATCGTCGCTCCTAGGCCTGTTAATTCCTCTCTACTGTCAAGGTTGATTTCTCTGTAGCTGCCTGAACGGGCGTGTGTTTTGTCTGTAACTTGGTGGCCAATTGCCACCAGTAACCCGGCTTGTCGATGGCTCGTCATTTCTTTGCCGTATATTTCTAGTGGTGTGACTGCAAGTATTATCGACGGGGCTAATCTCGCTGCTTTTACAACCTACCCCTGTTCCTACTGTTTTCGGTGAGTTGCTGTTTCTTTCAACTATCGTGTTCGTGTTACTTTCATTACCAGAGAACTGATCTGAAGATCAGTTTTCTGGTAATGAATCTTATGAATCTTGGTAATAAATATAATAAGCTAATGAATCTTGGTAATAAATCTTAATCTGAAGATTAAGACTGATCTGAAGGGCAAGTCTGAACTGAGCTCTGGTTCTGGTTATTTTCATTCACACTAGCGGCATTTATGCCCCTGATCTTTGAGTTACTTTGCGCTGGATTAGGGGGCCTAATTGGGAGGCTTACAGTCATTTATTTTGCTTTTTGACATTCATGGTCGTATGTGTACGTTTCACCTTCAATGACAAGCCTATCGCCTTTGAGCCGCACATTTTAACCTTTTACAAGGGCTTGGGACAGCACTGGCTTTAAATTTTGTTTAGCCTCGCGTTGATACGTAGTAAAGTCCGGAGCAACCCCTACGCCGTTCTGTTTCAATACAACACTTCTCCTGAGAACCGCATTTCGGATTTCCAAGTCGTTCCACTTAACTACTACAGGGCCTGATCTCAGGCGGAAAGCATCCTTTATGTCCCTCCGAGAAAGCTGTAGGTGCGTGAGGTACCAGCTGAGAAACTCACATAGCTCCCTTCAAATTTGACTGGGATGGACCAGTCACACGGTAATTGGAAAACATGAAGTTATAGCGCTTTATTTCTGCATCCAACGAGTCAATTTTTAGTGTAGAGTCCCTGAGTTTTTTCCTCATTTCCACTAGATCACTTGAAATGTCTGATTTTATTTGCGACTCTATACCAGATAATTCAGAGCTGTGGGATGAAATCCAGTTTGAAATTTATTTCACGCATAAACTTAGAAATAGTGTCGGGATCTGATGCATCTGGAAGTTGATGTCGCTGAATCCAGTTCCCTTCCATTTCTGCTTGCTTGTTCAAGATAATTAAGATTGCCTACCTTATTCTCTACCAGTAATATTCTCCGGCAGTAGAGTTTATTCGTAGCGGCTCGCTTTAGCCCGAGACAGAGCTTTGTAGCGCTCTCTTCCTCAGTTGTCAAAGAAACTAATCTTTATCCGGAGACGCTGCTATGCTGGGGGGCGTGGCTAACCTCTCCTCGTCATTGCTCACTTTATTAAACTGTTTTAAACTAAAAGGTATTATCACTCTGAATGACCGATGGATACTGAATACTGTATTACCGATGACTGTGTGACCGATAACTGTATGCACCATTGAAACATGCTATAAAGGAGTCATATAACAATTGTCACAGAAGCCGATTTTCCGCCAGATGAAGTGACGAACCGCCCATTCCAAGCTAAGGAGAATGCCACGGATCCTTCCAATACGGTTGATCCTCACCCTGGTTCAGCTCGTGCTTCATCACCTGTATTGATGGATCGACAGTTGCAGTCAACACCATGGCCCTAACTCCTGAAAGCATCAGACAATTTCTGAAGACAAAAATACAAGTTGGTCAACGCAAAAACCCCAGGAAAGGCAAAAGTAGAATTTTGCCGGAAACGCCAGAAAAAAGAGTACTTGAAGCAGAGACTGAGCTAAAGCTCGTTAAGCAAAAGAAAAGTCGCCAAAAAAGTCAAAGGTTTCATTCATCGCTGACGAAACTAGAGACAACATTTCAGACATAAATATGCAGCTCAACAACGACTCAGATGACGAGTCTTTACTTAGTGAGCTTGAGACTGAGGAAAAATTTTCTTGTTGAAATTTTGTACATGTAAAATTTATGGTGGTAAAGGAGCAAAACTCTGCTGTCCACTATGTTGGGGAAATTGGAGAAATAAATGGCAAAGTAGCAAAAATAAACTACCTCCGCAAATCTGGCGGAAAGTTCATCTTCCCTGAATGTCAAGATTGTGCAAAAACTGACTTTCAAGACATTACTTATGAAGCTTCCTGCGCCGGTTTCAGTAGGAGGAACTGGGCGGGATCAAATGCAACAAACATGTTGACAGCGGACAGTTGGGTGAGTCATATGGCCATCTTTGCAATTTTTGTGGCTTATCGCAATGGTGTCTACCATTTCAACTACCCCTCATGCAGCTTAAGAATGTCACAACAAAGTAGTTGCCGTAAATGACATCATGTACCTTGGCTCCATTCTGTCAAGTATTAGTTAAGCCGAGAGTGCAGTCAATACACAAATCGTCAGGGTATCTTCCGTCCTGCGGAGAGTCAACACTCTGGCGCAACCCTGTTGCGAGCCACAAGCTCGGTCCTAATATACGATGCAAAGTTTGGGCAACAACCACCACGATTTTGAACAAGCAGGATTTTAATCCAACCACAGGATTCTGAGAGATAGATTGACTCCGCTTGTATGATTTTATTAGCAAAGCCAACCTCCTGACCCGTGCGAATCAGACCCGTGTGATTTACCCTGCAAGTAGTGCAGCTTACGCTGAGATGGCACGAATATCTTCCCCACGGCCAAAAGAAACCTCATGTCGCATCGCCAACGATTCCAACCTCTAATCACTGGTTGGAAATGACCGCCTGGTTGTCCAAGGAGGAGATGGTCAAATAGTTTACTTTAATTCCTAGGCAAGTCAGGAATACGATTTTAAGATGCATCCGCGGCTGCTGAAGACCAGGTGTCATGGAGGAGAATGTTGTCTATTCTCTCATCGCAGGAGCCAGGTCGGTAGGAGAATATAAGTCAATCGTGTGAACAGTATTTTAAGCTAAATACTAAGTACATTTTAAGTGGAAATACTAAGCACAGGAATTGAGTTACTAAAGCAAGACTAATGCTCAGTTGGAACGAAACAGAAAGAATCTTCAATAATTAACAATTTTCAGAGTACGACTGAAAGTATTTTTTTTTTTTTGCCAGTTTTTTTTTAACCTATTTAACTGCAAGAACGGCTCTTTTGAGCTGTTACATTCCTAACAGTGCTTCCTTCATTTCTCTTCAAACATTCGGTTTAAATTTTCATTAGGACTCATTTTCGTTTTTGGCTTTTTTCAGCCGTGCAGACAAAAACTGCTAGGTAACAATTTTTCCAAAAATTATGTTCCCACCATCCAAACAAGAACGGTTCGTTAACTTTCTTATGGGATTTTTCCAACAAATCGAATCCCTCTTGGAGAATTTCAAGTGCAAAATTCAATGTAGCAAAGCATAATGACTAGTTGTCATGTTTGTAACATTGATAGAGTTGAGGACTAATAATGCCTCTTATATTTAGTAGGATCTTAGCATTTATTTTGTTACCTGTCCATTTGCGATGTCCATTTTGTTCCCCCCCCCACAAAAAAAATTCTTGAAATCCTCAGGCTTATTTCTAAGCTTGTGCTTTTAAACTTGCCACTCATTTGTTACGTTTTTGTGAATTTTTAGCAAGAAATTTTAGTTAATTAACAAATCCGTCTCTGCTGTAAATAATCTCTTAGACCACTCTGCCTTTCCATTTACAAATAAAACGAAATGAATATATGAATAAATAAATTAATATTTATTTATATATATATATATATATATATATATATATATATATATATATATATATATATATATATATATATATATATATATATATATATATATATATATATATATATATATATATATATATATATATATATATATATATATATATATATATATATATATATATATATATAAATGAATATAGACAAACAAATATAATATTTCAACCAATATTTTAACCAAAAAGCCAAGAAAAAACTAACAAGAAAAAACTTTTTTTTCACAAATAGTAATAATTGTCCGATTGTTTCAGCTCAAGCTGCAGAAGCCTTTGTCAACAGGAATAATAGCAATAACAGAAAGGAAACTAAACAAAAAATATAAAGGAAAGGAAAGAACCAAAACAAAAAACAAGACATAAGAAACTCAGCTGCCGCAACAAAACTGTTATTGAACAATTTTAGAGCGGAAGACAGTCTTTTGTATTACTTTTCTGTAGGTGTTAGAGTGATTTTCGAATGAGGTATTACATTCTTAAAGTTCAGAGAGCAGATCTACAAGAGCCTGATGCGATTCCAAAAAGAAAAGTGGATTTTTTCCAATCAATTTTTGTCAAAAGTGGTGCAATTTCTGGGCCTTCGAAGTCAGCTAGAAACTTAAAAAGTGATGAAATGTAATTAGTTTTGAAACTATGTGGAATTATATTTAATTCAGACTTTACCATTTGGTTTAAGGCGTTTTCCTTCATTAACCCCTACTTTATATTGTCTTATATTCCACACGACATCTTTCTAAGATTAGCACGGTGACAGAAAAATCCAAACGGATTATAGAAATCAGAACTTTTACCATTATCTTTGAGGTGTACAGATAAACAATTTTTACTTCCATCCCGAAACAGTTATTCGCGACCAATAAAGTGAAAACGCCGAGTCACAGCTCACTATTAAATGCAAATATATTATATATATATATATATATATATATATAAACATATATATATATATATACTTACTTACAGTTACAGTACGCTCCTTACTTACAGTTCGTTACCACGAACTGTTTGATGAAGTACATGTATCTGAAAGTTGTGTTAATTCATATCATATATATATGTATATATATATATATATATATATATATATATATATATATATATATATATATATATATATATATATATATATATATATATATATATATATATATATATATAGTAGAGATGTATATATATAAGTAGAGATGACCCTAAAGCTCCGATCACGCACCCCTGCTGCCACCTACAACTTTTTTTACATAATTTATGTCTGTTTGTTGTCAGTGAGAATGAAAAAACAGGAATTTTGTCACATTCATGGATGTTTTCTTGGATGGTTATGTGTGTTGGTTGATTTATTTGATGTTCTTCATGGATGTCAACAGTAATTTATGGATGTTTTTATGGTTTTTGTCAGTGAGAATTTGAAAAACAGGAATTTTGTCACATTCATGGATGTTTTTATGGTCTTTGTCAGTGAGAATGAAAAACCAGGAACTTTCTCACATTTATGTCTGGCTTAGGGTTTTTGTCTGTGAAAATGGAAAAACAGGAACTTTCTCACTTTCATAGATTATCGAGTCATTAATCAAATCGTTTCAGGGTAAGGTTAATTAATGTCTGACAGATGACGTCAAGTTAATTAATGTCTTTGATGTATTTCCAAAGAGAATGTTTCCGAGGCAAAGTTTAGATCACACATGAAAGATGATGTCATGATTGATTGATTGACATGAAAGGGGAATTAATTTGTTGTTTCTAAAGAGAATTGATTTGACACGAAAGGGAATTAATTTGTTGTTTCTAAAGAGAACAGTCTCCAAGCGAATGTTTAGATCTTAGCGATGAAGAGATTGATTCACGAAAGGGTTTCCAAATAATTTGAAATGTATCAGCGCAGAGATGCCAAACAAAAGGAACACGCTGAAATTACGTTTAGGGATTATTTCGGCGAAACAGTTAGAGACATTTTAAAAGATGATTTTAGAAGACAATTTGAGGGTGAAACTCTGTGGTCGTTATAATACACAAGTTGTATTTTAACAGTGTCGTGAGGTCCTCTACCACAACCCCAAAGGCTACTCATACCCCACCCCAACCCCGAAGGAAGCCCCCAGTGCTCAAAGGTCCCCCCGGCTTCCCAAGGGCCCCTGGACCCCCAAAGGCCCTCCCCCTGTCCTCAAAGGTCCCCCAGGCTCCCAAAGCGCCCCAGGACCCCCAAAGGACCCCCCGACCCCCAAAGGCCCACCGAGCTCCCAAAGGCCCACCGGGCTCCCAAAAGACCACCAGGCTCCCAAAGGGCCCCCCGGACCCCCAAAGGCCCTCACCCGATCCCCAAAGGTCCAGCGGGCTCCCAAAGGACCAATCGGCCCTCAAGTACCCCCCAGACCCCCAAAGGCCCTCCCAAGACCCCCAAAGGCCCTCCCCGGACCCCCAAAGGCCCTCCCCCAGTCCCCAAGGGTCCCCCCAGAGCCCCAAAGGACCCCCGGCGCCCCAGAGGCCCCTGAGCCCCCATTTTTTAATACTTTTTTATGGCTTTATTATATCTTTTCAGAACAAGTTATTTTCTTAATGTCCATCCTAAACCCATTTTACAAGTTGAAGTACCCATCCTTTTCACCCACAACTTTACTATACTGATTTTTGAATGCTCCAACACCAAGCAATACTTTTCAATGGCATTTCAGAACAAGTTATTTTCTTAATGCCACTCCTAAACCCATTTAACAAATTGAAGTAACCATCCTTTAAACCCACAACTTTACTTTACAGCTTTTTTAATGCTCAAACACCAAGCAATACTTTTCAAAGGGCATTTCAGAACAAGTTCCTCTCTTAATATCCATCCTAAACCCATTTTACAAGTTGAAGTTCCCATCCTTTTCACCCACAACTTTATTTTACAGCTTTTTGAATGCACAACACCAATCAATACTTTTCAAACGACATTTCAGAACAAGTTATTTTCTTAATGTCACTTCTAAACCTGTTTTACAACTTGAAGTACCCATCCTTCTCACCCACAATTTTACTTTACAGCTTTTGAATGCTACAACATCAAGAAATACTTTTCAAAAGGCATTTCAGAACAAGTTCCTCTCTTAGTAACCCTCCTAACTCCATTTTACAAGTTGAAGTTCCCATTCTTTTCACCCATAACTTTATTTTACTGCTTTTTGAATGCCCCAACTCCACGCAATACTTTTCAAAAGGCATTTCAGACCAAGTTATTTTCTTAATGTCCATCCTAAACCCATTTTACAAGTTGAAGTACCCATCCTTCTCACCCACAATTTTACTTTACAGCTTTTGAATGCTCCAACACCAAGCAATACTTTTCAAATGAAATTTCAGAACCAGTTCTTTTCTTAATGTCCATCCTAAACCCATTTTACAAGTTGAAGTACCCATCCTTTACACCCACAACTTTACTTTACAGCTTTTTGAATGCTCCAACACATAGCAATACTTTTCAAAAGGCATTTCAGAACAAGTTATTTTCTTAATGTCCCTTCTAAACCTATTATTCAACTTGAAGTACCCATCCTTTTCACCCACAATTTTATTTTACAGCTTTTGAATTCTTCAACACACAGAAAGAGCTTTGGAATTGCATTGTAGAACAAGTTCTTTTGATAATCACAATACTAAGCTAATTTTACAAGTTGAAGTACCAATCCTGTTCGCAAACAACATTACTTTAAAGATTTTGTATTCCACAACACCAAGAAAAAATTTTAAGAAGGCATTTCAGACACAGTTCCTTTCTTTCTACCACTCCTATACCCATTTTACAAGTTGAAGTACCCATCCTTTTCACACACAACATTACTTTACAGCTTTTTGAATGCCCCAACACCAAGCAATACTTTTCAATGCATTTCACAAAAAGTTCTTTTCTTAATGTCCCTCCTAAACCCATTTTACAAGTTGAAGTACCCATACTTTTCACCCACAACTTTACTTTACAGCTTTTTGAATACCACAACACCAAGCAATACTTTTCAAACGGCATTTCAGAACAAGTTATTTTCTCAATGTCCCTTCTAAACCTATTTTTCAAGTTGAAGTACTTATCTTTTTCACCCACAACTTTACTTTACAGTCTTTTGCATACCACAACACCAAGAAATACTTTTCAAAAGACATTTCAGAACAAGTTTTTTTCTTAATGTCATTCATAGACCAATTTTACAAGTTGAAGTACCCATCCTTTTCACCCACAACTTTACTTTAAAGCTTTTTGGATACCTCAACACCAAGAAATACTTTTCAAAAGACATTTCAGAGCAAGTTCCTTTCTTAATGTCCCTTCTAAGCCCATTTTACAAGTTGAAGCATCCTTCCTTTTCACCCACAACTTTACTTTACAGCTTTTTGGATACCCCAACACCAAGAAATACCTTCCAAAAGGCATTTCAGAGCAACATCTTTTCTTAATGTTCCTTCTAAAACCATTTTACAAGTTGAAGCATCCATCCTTTTCACCCATATCTTTACTCTACAGCTTTTTGGATACCTCAACACCAAATATACCTTTCAAAAGGCATTTCAGAGCAAGTTCCTTTCTTAAAGTCCCTTTCTAAACCCATTTTACAACTTGAAGTACCAATCCTTTTCACCCACAACTTTACTTTACAGCTTTTTGGATATCTCAACACCAAGCAATACTTTTCAAAGGGCATTTCAGAGCAAGTTCCTTTCTTAATGTCCCTCCTAAACCAATTTTACAAGTTGAAGTATCCATCCTTTTCACTCACAACTTTACTTTACAGCTTTTGAATGCCTCAACACCAAGAAATACCATTCAAAAGGCATTTCAGAACAAGTTATTTTCTTAATGTCCTTCCTAAGCCCATTTTACATGTTGAAGTTCCCAACCTTTTCACCCGCAACTATACTTTACAACTTTTTGGATACCTCAACACCAAGAAATACTTTTCAAAAGACATTTCAGAGCAAGTTCCTTCTTAATACCCTTTCTAAACCCATTTTATAAGTTGAAGCCTCCTTCCTTTTCACCCACAACTTTACAGCTATTTTAATACACCAACACAAATAAATAACTCTTAAAAGACATTTCATATTAACTTCTATTCTTAATATTCATTCTAAACCCATTTTCTAACTTGAAGCATCCTTCCTTTCACCCACAACTTTACTTTACAGCTTTTTGGATACCTCAGTACCAAGGAATACCTTTCAAAAGGCATTTCAGAGCAAGTTCCTTTCTTAATGCCCCTTCTAAACCCATTTTACAAGATGAAGTTCCCATCCTTTTCACCCACATCTTTACTTTACAGCTTTTTGAATGCTCCAACTCCAAGCAATACTTTTCAAAAGGCATTTCAGAACAAGTTATTTTCTTAATGTCCCTTCTAAACCTATTTTACAACTTGAAGTACCCATCCTTCTCACCCACAACTTTACTTTACAGCTTTTTTGATACCTCAACACCAAGAAATACTTTTCAAAAGGCATTTCAGAACCAGTTCATTTCTTAATGTCCCTTCTAAACCCATTTTCCAACTTGAAGTACCAGTATTTTTCACCACAACTTTACTTTACAGCTTTTGAATGCTCCAACACCAGGCAACACTTTTCAAAAGGCATTTCAGAACCAGTTTTTTTTTTATTGTTCCTCCTAAACCCATTTTACAAGTTGAGGTACCTATACTTTTCACCCACAACTTTACTTTACAGCTATTGAATGCCCCAACACCTAGCAATTCTTTTCAAAAGACATTTCAGAACCAGTTACTTTCTTAATGTCCTTCATAAACTCATTTTACAAGTTGAAGTTCCCATCCTTTTCACCCGAAACTATAATTTACAGCTCTTGAATGCCACAGCACCAAGCAATACTTTTCAAAAGGCATTTCAGAACCAGTTATTTTCTTAATGTCCCTTCTAAACCTATTTTCTAACTTGAATTACCCATCCTTCTCACCCACAATTTTACTTTACAGCTTTTGAACGCTCCAACACCAAGCAATACTTTTCAAAAGGCATTTCAGAACCAGTTCTTTTTTTAATGTCCCTCCTAAACCCATTTGATAAGTTGAAGTACCCATCATTTTCACCACAACTTTACTATACAACTTTTTTCTCTAATGTCCCTCCTAAACCCATTTTACAAGTTGAAGTACCCAACTTTTTCACCCAGAACTATATTTCACAGCTTTTTAAATGCCCACAACACCAAGCAATACTTTTCAAAAGGCATTTCTGAACAAGTTCTTTTCTTAATGTTCCTCCTAAACCCATTTTACAAGTTGAGGTACCTATCCTTTTCACCACAACTTTACTTGACAACTTTTGTGCACACCACAATATCATGCAAGTTTCCACTTCAGGTCAGATTTTTTTTTTATGCACGCCACAATATCATGCAAGTTTCCACTTCAGTTCAGATTTTTCTCAAAGAGATGAAAAAATTAAAATAGTGTT
>NC_142804.1:17831491-17851491 GCF_049724085.1 Artemia sp. Qi Xiang Cuo
CGAAAACACGCTTATGTTTGGTCTTGGCTGTCTGATCAGCTCGAAATCCTTATGGATCGTCTTCTAAGCCAACACTCCTAAAGATTACCATGGGCACAGCTTAGCAATGATATACGCACTTTAGTAAATCAAAAGCCGCTATGGTAAAACTGACTTTGTTTTCAAATTATCAGCAATATCTCGCAAATGGCTTTGGTAATCGAGTGGAAAATTTTTCAGCATTGTTTTTCGGGGGGGGGGGTTGGTAGGGCAAGTAAACCTCAAATTTTGACTTGGGGATGGATCAGAGATCCAATGAAAATTATATTATGTGCAGTTAAGTGGTGAGGTAAACCAACAGAACTAATGTGTTGCCAGATTATCAAATTGTTATGTCTGTCGTATCTCAGAAACGACTTGTCTTATCAAGTTGAAACTTTAAGGGCCTGTTAAGGAGAGAGGGATAAGTAGACGTTGACCTAAGAATTGGGGAAGAGCGTGGAGAAACAAGATGATTGATGGTCGGTTCTCGTGGTTAAAGCGATAGCTGCATCCTAACACAAAGCGAACCACGCCCCATAGCAACCAGAAGTTTAACAACGTGTTTTAAAAGAAGCTCTCCGCCGAGAACCAATAAACAATTATCATTTAAAGCTGGTTCAGGAATAGTAGCTACTATTTCAATTAATATTTTTCATGAGTGATCGTATGGAGCCACTGGTTGTAGAATGTTGGGAGAGGGCTTATTTTAACAAAACTTGTGCCCTTTTAAAGAACCAAACAGATTGTGCCACAGCTATTTGTGCCAAAAATCATTTCTAATCAAAGAGGATAAAAATGGCAGAGGATGAAAATCTAAGATAACAGTCGATTTGCCATGGTTAAAACCCTGATCAAAGTTTTTTAATTCCCCCGTCGTGACAAAAAAAAACCAGCAAATATGCATTTCTACGCCACAAACAGTCAATTTCTGTCCTTTTTAGTCTTTTATTTAACACTTTTTATAAAAACCTCACATTCCCATGGGCATAACTTACAGCCCTTGCCCTAAGGGTTGTGAAGGAGTTGTCATCCTCAAAAACCTAACTTCCAGAACTTTAAACTACGTTTAACAAAATGGCTCTCTCAAAATTTTGATTGGATGTGTTAGGGAAAATGGTGGACGTGAGAGAGGGGTTAATTGCCCTCCATTCTCTTTCTACTATTAAAAAGGGCACTATCCCTTTCAATTTATAATCAAATGAGCCCTTTTTGAAGTTTCTACGACAAAGATTTCTATAAAAACCTTACATACCCGTTGGCATAACTTACTATCCTTGCCCTGAGGGCTTTGGGGGAGTGTTATCTTCAAAGAAATAATTTTCGGACCTTTCAACTACGTTCAACAAAATGGCTCTCTCAAAATTTTGATTGGATGTGTTTGGGGAAATGGTGGACGTGAGAGGGGGTTAGTTGCCTTCCAATCACTTTCGACTATTAAAAATGGCTCTAGCCCTTTCAATTTCCAAACAAATGAGCCCTTTTTGAAGATTGTAAGACAAACCTTTCTATACAAACCTTACATTCCCCAAGGACATAACTTAAAACCCTTACCCTGAGGCCTTTGGGGGGGGGGGTGGAGTTGTCATCCTCAAAGACCTAATTTTCAGAACTTTCAACTACGTTGAACAAAATGGCTATCTAAAAATTTTGATTGGATGTGTTTGGCGAAATGGTGGGCGTGAGAGGGGGCTAGTTGCCTTCCAATCACTTTCGACTATTAAAAACGGTACTACCCCTTTCAATTGCCAATTGAATCAGCCCTTTTTGAAGTTTCTACGACAATACTATCTAAAAAAACCTTATATGCCCCCCAGGCATAACTTACAATCCCTGCCCTGAGGGGTGTGGGGGGGGTTGTCATTGGTTGGGGGTGTCATCCTCAAATACCTAATTGGGCGTGAGCGTGAGAGGGGCAAGTTTCTACGACAACGCTTTCTATAATAAATCTTATATGCCCTCAGGGCATACCATACAACCCTTTCCTTGAGGGCTGTAGGGTAGAGTGTCCGCCTCAAAAACGTTATTTCCAGATCTTTAAACTACGTTGAACAAAATGGCTGTCTCAACATTTTGATTGGATGTGTTTGATGAAATGGTTGGCGTGGAAGGGGTGTTAGTTGCCTTCCAATCACTTTCGGCTATTAAAAAGAGCAAAAGCCCTTTTAATTTCCAATCAAATGAGCCCTTTTCGAAGTTTCTAGTACAACTCCTTCGATAGGAAGTGTACTGGTCTAAAAGAAACAAACAAACAAACTAATAAATAACTAATACATTATGCCAACATCGGTCTTTACTTAGGCAGCGCTAATGCGCTGCCTATGATAAGGGCACTAGCCCTCACAATTCCCAATTGAATAAGGTCTTTTTGAAGTTTCTACGACAACACTTTTTATAAAAACCTTATTATGCCACCAGGACATAACTAACAACCTTTACAAACATGATGCCTATCTCACAATTTTGACCGGATGTGCTTGTGGCAATGGTTGGCGTGAGAGAGGGGGGGTAGTTGTCCTCCAATCACTTTCGACTATTAAAAAGGGCACTAGCCCTTTCAATTTCTAATAGAATGAGCCCTTTTTGAAATTTCTACGACAACCATTTTCTATAAGCACCTTATATCCCCCCCCCAGGGTATAACTTACAACCCTTGCTCTGAGGGCTGTGAGGGGGTTGTCATCCTCAAAGACCTAATTTCCAGAACTATCTAATACGTGGAACAAAATGGCTATCTCAAAATTTTGATTGGATTTGTTTGGGGAAATGGTGGGCGTGAGAGGGGGGTTAGCTGCCCTCCGATCACTTTCGACTATTAAAAAAGGGCAGTAGCCGTTTCATTTTCCAATCGAATGAGCCCTTTTTGAAGATTCTACGACAACTCTTTCTATAAAAAAAAAAAAAAAAAAAAAAAAAAAAAAAAAACCTTGTATGCCCCAAGGGCTTAGCTTACAACCCTTGCCCTGTGGGCTGTGGAGGTTTGTCATCCTCAAAGACATAATTTCCAGGCCCATCAATTACATTGAACAAAATGGCTTTCTCAATTTTTTGTTTGGATGTGTTTGGGAAAATGGTGGGCGGGGGAGGAGTGTTAATTGCCCTTCAATAACTTTCGACAATTAAAAAGGACACAAGCCCTTCTAATTTCCAATCGAATGAACTATTTTTGAAGTTTTTACGGCAACTCCTTCGATACGAAGTGCCGTGGTCTAAAAGATAAAACCAAAAATAATACATTATACCAACATCGTTCTTTACCTAGGCAGCGCTATTGCGCTGCCTCATATTGAATAAAAAAGTTTTTCAACTAAAAGTAAGGAACAATATTAAAACTTGAAGCGAACAGAAATGATTACGTATGCGAGAGGGTTTGCCTGCTCCTCAACACCTCGCTCTTCATGCGAAAGTTTTTCGGCATTTAAAAAAAAAAGTTATTTATTGCTCGAACTAAACGACCCTCGTGTTTCAGGAGTTATTTTTGAAGGATTGGGACAAAATTTAAACTTTAGCGTAAAGAGTGAGGTATTGAGGAGGGGGAAGCTCCCCTAGTATACGTAATGATTTCTGTCCGTTTTAAGATTCAAAATTACTCCTTACTTTCAGGTTAAAAAAAACTTGTTTTTTATTCAATTTCGGATCGTTTTTTAAATAACGCCACGAAATCTGGCTCCACCTCCATGAAAGAATTGCCCTCCCCATGGAAATATCCTCTGAAAAATTCAATTCTGTTGAAAATATACCCCGGACATTTACCCTTAACAAATACACGCGTAAAATTGAGTCTGTAAAGAGGAAGCAAGACACGTTAAGAAGTTTCTTAAAGGAATTCTGGCAAATTCCCCCAGTATACAGTTTCCCCTGAAAAGTTCAATCCCTGGAAAATTCCCTCTCCGAACAAAAAATTATTCCCGTGCAAAGTCCCCCCAGCGAAAAATTTGTCCTCCCCTCCCCACCCGAAAAATGTCTGAATACTTCCCAATGATAAATGCTGTACGTAAACAATGGGCAAATTTAATGATTTACAGACCTTTCCCCAGGGGCTGTAGAGGGGGGGGGGTCAAGTTATCTCCAAAGACATAGTTATTGGGCCTTTCAACTATGATGAACAAAATAGCTATCTCAATATTTTGATCGGACGATTTTGGGGGAAAAAGTGGCGTGGGAGGGGGCCTAGTTGCCCTCCAATTTCCTGGTCACTTAAAAAGGGCACTATAATTTTTAATTTACTTTAGAATGAGCACTCTCCCAAAGTTCTAAACCCACTCGGTCAATTCGTTCACCCCTAGAAAAAAGAACAAATAAACACGCATCCCTGATCTTTGTTCTGGCAAAAAGTACAAAATTCCACATTTTTAAATATAGGACCTTGAAAACCCTCCAGTAAGGTTCTTTGATACGTTGAATCTGATGGCTTGATTTTCATTAAGATTCTATAAATTTTAAGGGGTGTTTTCCCCCTTTTTCGAAAATCAGGTAAATTTTCTCAGGCTCGTAACCTTTGATGGGGAAAACTAGACTTAATACAACTTATAAATATAAAATCAGCATAAAAATCCAATTCTTTTGAGTTATCTATTACTACTACTACTACTAACAACTCACCGCAGCACCAAGCCGCCTGAGGCCAACACAACTACGCACGCTCCTCCTCCGTCCAAATAAATTCAAAGCCTCCCTTTTTACACCCGCCCACGAAGTTCTCATTTCCTATAAATCTGTCATTATGACGTCCTCCTACCCAAAACGGGGACGACCTGCTTTCTGTTTAGCCCAAGATGGTTGGCCGAAAAGGACAATCTTCGGCAATCTGTCATCCTTCATCCGCACAACGTACCCTAGCCACCTCAACCATTCTTTCATTATAGCCCTAGAGAGAGGGATTAAACCACATTTTTCGTATAGCCTATTGTTTGAAATACGGTCAGTCAGCCTGGTACCCAGAACAATCCTTAAGGAATTTCTCTGGAAAACATCTAGAAAATCTTCATCCGCTTTTCGGAGCGTCCATGCTTCAGAGCCATATTTGACCACTGTCATCACCATACCTTCTAATATTGTAATCTTGGTTTGCAGACTTATCTTCCTATTCTTCCAAACTTTTTTTAACTGTGAAAAGACACCCTGAACCTTGGCTATTATAGATTTAACATCTTCAATGCTCCCACCATTTTTACTGATAATACTACCAAGGTAAGTGAAGTTGTCCTACTGATCAATCTTGTGATTACCCAACGTCAACTTTTCATCTTCACTTATTACTAGACTTAGTGACTTAGTCTTCCTGACATTAATTTTCAAACCTATTCTACCACCTTGAACTCGCAAAACCTCTAAAACTTCATTCATTTTGCTCACACTTTTATCTAGGATGCTTAAATCATCAGCATAATCTACGTCAAGGAGAATTTATCCTCCCCATTGGTTCTGTGGTCTTCCATTGCCTTTCCTGTGCTCCTTAAGACAAAGTCCATCAAAATAATCCATATAAAGGGAGATAGAACACAACCCTGCTTAAGTCCTGATTTAATACAAAACCAGCTGCTAACCCCATTTCCTAACTTACCCGCATCAATGTTATTCTCGTTCATAGCACTAATCACTTTAGTGTTTTTGTCTGGTATACCATACAAGGATAAAACCTTTACTAAAGCTCTTCTATCAACAGAATCGAACGCTTGCTCATAATCTATAAAACTGAGGACCAAAGGTGTTTGAAAACTCAGGCACTTCTCAATTATTAGCCTAAGAGTGAAAATTGGGTCGACACATCCTCTACCTTTTCTAAAACCGCACTGTTCTTCTCTTAAAACTTTGTCTACGGCATCTGTTAGCCTAAAAAGTATCATATTACTAAGTAACTTACTACTTACAGAGACCAGACTAATGTCTCGACAATTACCACATTCCTTTTATCACCTTTCTTATAAAGTGGCTTAATTAAGGTTTTTCTAAAATCATTAGGTACTTCCCCTTTTTCGAAAATCATATTCATAATCTTCAGTAACTTATTTCTAACCTCAGCCCCACCATGTTTAAGAAACTAATTTATTACCCTATCAGCACCTGGAGCCTTATTATTCTTTAATCCTTTTAGTACTGTTGCTAATTCCTCCTCACAAAACAAATCTTCCTTCACATCCAAGGTATCACAAACTCTTTCATCTTCCTCTATATTTTTTCCTGCAACTCTATCTCGGTTTAGCAAATTCTCATAATGTTCGGCCCATCTCTCTTTAGTTTTTTCCTTATCGCTAATTGCGACCCCATTCCTATCTTTAACTGGGCCAAGTCCCGATTGACTACTCCCTCTCAATTTTTTAACATGCCAGAACAATATTTTACTATTATGCCGTCTAGCTGCATCTTCCAGATCCTCGGCAATTTTATCCATGGCTTCTACTTCATACCTCCTTTGTTCATATTTTAATGCTTTCTCCACTTTCCTTACATTTCTTTTGTTTTCATATGATGTATCACTCAGATAATTCTTGTGCAAGTCCTTTCTCCTTTCTATTAAACATAAAGCTTTTTCACTAATATTATTAGCTGCAGTTCTAGCTTTCTTCCCTAATACGCCTTCAGCAACTTCACAAATTATTTTTCTAAAATCATTCCAACCATCTTCCACATTATCAAATTTTAAACTCTTAAGTTTAGTATTCAACTGTTCCTGGAAAGTTTCTCTCAAATTCTCATTCTGGAGTCTACCAACATCATAACTTCCCGGGAGGTGGTTACCCTTCCGATCTTTCAGCTTTAAATTAACCCTTGAGACTACTAGATGGTGATCTTTACTTTTAACATCAATAACGGCACTCCTATATACCCTAGTATCTTGTATTGATCCTGCCAGTCTTTGGTTTACTATAACAAAATTAATAAGGTTTGCTGTCTTACCGTCACATGAATACCATATTAACTTATGAGCCATTTTATGACCAAATACCGTTTTGGTTATAACTAGATTGTTATACCTACAAAATTGCAAGTGTCTGTATCCATTACTGTTTTCTTTTCCTACACCAAATTTACCTAGATTGGGATACCATCTATCCCTATTTCTACCAATCTGGGTGTTAAATCTACCAGTAATAACATCATATTTCTACCTGGGACCCTGTCTATTTGCTCCTGTAACTGTAAGTAAAATTCACCTGAGTCACTAGTAACTCCGTCAGTCGGTTCTACAGGGGTGTATGCTACTATAACTGATACCCTGAACTTTTTAGTAATAAAATGAGCAATTGGTATTATATTATTAATACCTTCCCAGCCTAAACAAGACTTAGCAGCTTCCTTATTTATCATGAGCCCTACTCCCTGTTTATGTACCCCATCATTCCTGCCTAAGTATACCCATTTTGTAGCACCGAATCTCATACTTCCTACCCCTGAGATAGGAGTTTCTGAAACTTCTAATAAGTCTAGTTCGAATCCTCTGAATTTGTCAGTCAAAATGTCGATACGATGGTCATTTTTTTACGTCGTAATATTCCAAGTTCCAGTTTTCATGTTCTTTAAATCATTGAAATTATTTTCGGCCCAGGGAAAAGCAATGCTCCCGGATAACAGTGCAGGACGGGGATCACATATCTTCTCAAGTCTACACCGAAGTGCTTAAACCGGACAGCAAGATATCCCTGGGACCTCCAGTATGAATGAAGGCTTTGTGCAATCCTGGGCCCATCTTGTTCACAACAAGGTTTTCAGCACTTGACGATGCTCTTCTATCAACAAGAGTCGAAATCCGGCACAGACAGTCTCAAGCCTATTACCTCCGACTCGTTATGTATTCATGCCTACAAATATTATGCTACAATGGGGAGGCAACCCATATTAGATAAATTACCTAGAAAGAGGTTTTTCAGCCTAAAAACGCACACTAGAACAGACCAAGCCCTGAAGAAATATCCATTAATCAAAATCCTGTGCAAATGCTGTGTCGTTCACTAGGCTATAATTTCCTCGAGGGGCGCCACTCCACAAGAGGGAATAGAGTTGACCGCAAGGTACTTAGTCTTGCAGGAGCCCCGAAAAGGTCGAGGCAGCCCTTTGCAGAGGTCGTTGTCTATAGATCTGGATCTTACGCCCTGCCACAGTTGTCCTCCAATAGAGGATCCTCCCGCGATGGTGTTCTGCATCACCATGCAATTTAATTGTAACAACTCATGGGGCTTGTGGAAGCACCAGTGGGCCCTTTTGAGTGTACACTCGAGGGGTCTTCTTCCTCCTCTATCTTTTTTTACGAACCCGGGCGTGGGTACCCAAGTTTCTATTACGGGCCCCCAAGGAAATGGTCCCCCCTTGGTCCGTGCCTCCTATGGAGGTACCCTACATATCTGTAGAGCGTTCCCCTATCGCCACCTGAGGACACGCTGAATGGCCTGGGGGAGACCAGATACTACTGGTGGGGTTGTTAACCCCAATAGCCATTTATCTACAGTAGCCATTTATTATATATATATATATATATATATATATATATATATATATATATATATATATATATATATATATATATATATATATATATATATATATATATATATACATACATACATACATACATACATATACACACACATACATACATACACATACACACATACATACATACATACACATACATACACATACACATATACATATATACATATATACATACATAAACACATACATACATATATATACATACACATATATACACATACAAACATTTAGCTTAAAACAAGTTTTTTTTTTTAATTAAGTCTATTATGACATTATTTTTACATAAATTGCAGTTTTGATACTTGGATAAGATATGACTTACGATATTAATAGAAGAGTAGGCCTGTCTTCTTCTTCTTGTCTTCTTTTGAATGGTAATACCAGAAAGATGCGGATAGGTTCTATCAACGGGTAATGTGTTACCAGCAACGGTAGTAAGAAGTTGGCCTTCATCGTCAACTAAAAGTTTTAGGGCTGCACTGTCCTTGTATGCATTCTACTATTATCTCGGGAAATGTTACTCTCGCATAACCACCATTTTGATGGTGGAAATTCTTGGGTACTCCATAGGAATTTAACCCCTCACTGTCGTGACAATACACGCATACATTCCCAATAAAATCCCCATTAGTACTTGTTTTATAGTTCAAATATTTCTCCATCTCGGTTTTCAATGCCAAGATCACTTTATTCTGTGCACACGCTTTCTCAAAATACTTCTCCTTCACCTTTTCCATGATAGTGCTAGTGACGTTTGCATGGGTTTGTTTTTCATCAAATCATCTTTAATTTTCATGCTGATAATGTTTGCTAGTGCTCTTTTTATTTTACTTGCGGTTTCATTGTCTGTTCTGACATTATTTTTGTATAGGTCACAGTTTCGGCATTTGGATATGATATGGCTTATGATAGTTTTACAGGGGTATGCCTATCTTCTTCTTGTCTTCTTTTGAATGTTAATACCAGAAAGATGACAATATAATCTATCAAGGGTAATGTGTTAGCCTCGCTAAGGGCAAAAACTTGACCTTCATCGTCCACTTAAAGTTTTAGACTAGCATTCTCTTTGAGCATTCATCTCTGGAAATTTTATTCTAGTATATCCACCTTAAGTAATGATGAATTTTTTCGGTATTCGAAAGGAATTTAACTCCTTACTGTCATGTCAGCGCACACATACATTTCCAATAAGATCGTCATTAACACTTGTTTCATAGTTCAAGTATTTCTCTTTCTCGGCATTCAATGCTACTACAACTTTATCATGTATGCGAGTCTTCTTGGAATATTTCATTCTCCTTTTTTAAATACGATGTAGATTTTGAGTTGGGGTCGGAGGGGGCATAGATGGAGCTGGAGTCGGTTGTACCAGGGTGGAATCCAGCAGAATTGGAGGTGAAAACGTTGTAACAAGTGGGAGCAGAAGCGGGGTTATCACCTTATTAAAAAAAATTCTTGAAAAGTCTCAGGAATGATGTCAGGGTGGTAGATGGTGCTAGAGGGGATTAATAGTGTTGCATAGGTTGGAAATTGACGCGGTGTATCAGGGAGGGTTGGGTTGCGAAAACACGAACCAATGGACTTAGTGCGTTATTTTTAATGAAGAAAAATCTTGAAATGTTTTAGGAATGATGAAGTGGTGGTAAATGGTGTTAGAGGGGGTTCAATCGCATAATGCCGTGGTGGTGGTGGTGTGTGTGTGTGCGTGGGGAGGGGGTGTTTTGTGGAGCAACATGAAAGGGGTGGCTCTTGAAAAAAACTTGAATCAATGGATTAAAGCATAATTTTTAACATGAAATGTCTGAAAAATGACTTAGGGGTGACAAGGCAATGTCAGAGGGTACTGCAGAGCAGTAATAGTGTGGCACTTTGGTGTGAATTTCTTGGAGTATCACGCTCAAGCAATGAAATGCCGAGTCCCGCTGTTCAAATAAAAAATTAGTGTTTAATTTAGATTCACACGCTTATTTATGTGGGAAAAGAATGAAAATGTCCTAGGGAGTGATGAGGGGGTGCCGCGTGGATGACAGAGCGCAAGCTCGTAATGCCGTAGTGGTGTGATGTGTTTTGAGGAGCATCGTGATGAGGCATGGCTTGCAAAAACTTGAATCACCGGATTGAATGTGTATTTTTTAACAAGAAACGTCTGAAAAAGTCTTGGGGGCGATGAGGGAATGTCAGAGGGCGCCATGGAGCAGTAATGATGTGGAACTCTGAGGTGAATTGCTTGGAGTATCACGCTCTAGCAATGAAATGCCGAGTTCCGCTGTCCAAATAAATTTAGATTCACGAACTTATTTTCGGGCGGAAGGGGCTTTAAAATGCCCCAGGGGTGATAAGGGCGGTGCCGCATGTATGGTAGGGGGCAGGCAAGTAATGCCGTGGTGGTGTGATGTGTTTTGTGGAACATCATGAAAGGCTTGGCTTGCAAAAACTTGAAACACCGGGTTGAAGCATAATTTTTAACAAAACATGTCTGAAAAGACAAGTCTTAATCTTTTTTTACGTTTTGTGTTTTTGTATGTCGTGTTTTTTTAATGGATTTTTCTGCGTTTTAATAATGTTGTAAATTTGTTTTAATTAATAGAAATTTCATTTAGTAAGCTCTGTGTTTTTTAGATTTATTGGTTAGGACGAATCTTCAATACCTAATCGTTTAAACAATTAAAGCATCTTGTAGTCCCCTCTCACCTTTATTACTAAATGACCAGGTGATAACTTATTTCTAGTAATCGATTTTCCACCTCTGTGTGTCAGCTATTGTACCCGTAGGAAACAAGTTATCATCATTATAGCAAGCGAAACATGGGAATTGTCCTCGCAGGTAACAGGCTTTTTCTAGAATGTATTAGCCAGAACAGAATATTGGAAAGGGCTTCACGGACGAGTTGATTAAGACACGTTTCTATGGGATGGAAAATGGTCTTTTGAGTCCTAACAGGGACAAAAATCATTAGAATATAATGATCCTTTGAGAAAATGCATAGAAAGAAAATAAAGTCTTTAAACGTCTTTAATAAAAAAAATGTCTTAGAAAAAACATCTTGAAACGTCTTGAAAAAAGATGTCTTAACAAACATCTTGAAGTGTCTTAGAAAAATGTCTTGAAATATTTTGAAGAAAAATAACAAAAAAAACGTCTTGAAACGTCTTGAAGAAAAATTTCTTTAAAAAAAACGTCTTGAAGAATAAAATCTTAAGAAACGTTTTGAAGTATCTTAGAAAACGTCTTGCAGAAAAATGTCTTAGAAAACTGTTTTGAAACCTCTTGAAGACAGATGTCTTAAGAAACGTCTTGAAATGTCTTAGAAAAACTGTCTTAGAAAACGTCCTAAGGAACGTCTTGAAATTTCTTAAGAATTGTCTTGAAATGTCTTAATAAATTCCTGTCTGGTGCTGTCGTTACGTAAGACCCACGTGTGCGCTGTCATTATGTAACATGTGCGCTGTCATTACGTAAGACCCATGTGTGCGCTACCATTCAGTTATTTCCGATAAATCCACTAAGCCACGGATGAGTCCCAACTCCAATTACACAGGTTAAAATCTCCAATGATGTAACACTTGTTGACTCACACAAGATTGCGTGACCCTCAATTATATAGCAACCGTATGTAAACATTCCATAACACCTACATCTCTTAGTTTCCCCTTATGAGTTAACTAACACTTGACCATTTAAAATGTGAAGGCGTGTCTTCCCAAATGTAAACATGAACGTAGCACCTGAATCTCTTAGGGATGCGTTTAAAAATACGGCATGCGTTTAAAACTACGGTAGGGCATGCGTTTAAATCCAAAAAGCCTATATGAGGGGAGAATTTGAACAGAATCATAACACGCCGTCTGTATGCAGGTTGTCAAAAGGGCGTAATAGGAATATCTTAGTGACAGTTTGGTACAGGGACGGATCTACAGCAAAATCTTGGGGGGGGGGAATATGACAAAGGTGCCAATAATTGACCAAATTGAAAAATGTATTCAAAAAAAGAGTGAAAAAAAAGAAAAAAATAGGGAAAAAGGGTGCCAGAAAAAATCTTGGGGGGCCCAGGGGCCCTCCCCCTGGCCCCCTAGATCCACCAGTGGTATGGTATGTAAAGTTGAAACTAATAGGGGTTGTTGTGAGGGATATTGGACTAACCAAAAGAAAATATTTGCATCCTGGTGCTACTGCTTCTACTCATACAACTACTACTGTAACCATTATTACTACTTCTATTACTACTACTGCTACTAAAGCTTGGGCTACTAAAATTAATTCTACTGCTACTACTACTACTGCTGCTATTAAAACTAAGAATGTTAAGGAGAAAAACTTTGGATATATAGAAACTGTATGGAACTAATTCGAAAAAACACTATGCCGACACAGGTTGTCTAGCGGAAGCATAAGAAATGCTTCATGAACGGTTAATGGTGTTGAGCAAACTTTCTGTGTGTGTTGAAAGGAATGATGAAGAAACCAAAGGTGTTATGCATATACTGCTACTCCTGCTGTTACAACTATAGCTACTGAGCAAGTTAATGGTATTAAGGTGAAGCTCTTAAGGAATATTTAGGTGATGTTGAACTAAATCAAAACAAACTATGAGCATACGGACTTTCAAAAAGGTGACAAAGCAATATCTGAAGAACAACTTACATTATTAAGTTAAACCTTTAAGGGTAAGTTGTGGGGGATTTTGAACTAGCCAGAAGGTATTGTATGTATACTTATAATACTACCACTACAGTTACTCTAACTAATGACGCTAAGGGTATTAAGGTGAAACTTTTAGGGAAATTTTGGGAGTTTCGATTAAACGAAAAAACTGTATGCATGCAGGTTTTCAAAAGGGGATTTAAGCAATATCATAGGTAGCACCACTCTATAATAGCTAGAAATATCATTGCAAATTTTAAAGGAGCTAATTTGATTCAAAATTGAAAGTTCTGGTGCCGTTTTTAAGAGTAAAAAGGGATTGGGGGGCAACCAGTCCTTCTCTCAAGCCCATTAATTTTCAAAACGCATCCAGTCAAAAGTTTGAGACAACCACTCCGTTAAGCATGCATAGTTGAACGGTCTAGCAACCATTTCTTTAGGGAAACTGATCACGTCAATCCCCCACAATTATGCAATTGTCCCATTACTAAATGTTGCTTTAAACTAAATCAAAAGGCATTGTGTTTATGGTTGCCAAGAAGACACCTCAGCAATATATCGAGAACGACTGGGGGTATATTTGGGTTGAAACTTTTGGGGTTGAAACTTTTGGGGCTACTACTATTACTACTTTTGCTCTTACAATTTAAATAAATAAAAAGAGTGCAAGTGTACCCAGGTTGTCAAAGAGCATAAATAGAATCTTTTGGGAATTAAATAAAAAAAAAAAACAAGTCTTTCCTAACCGAAAGTAAGGACCGACGTTAAAACCCAAAACGAACAGAAATTACTCCGCATATGAAAGGGGCCGTCTCCTCCTCAACGCCCCGCTCTCCACGCCAAAGTTTTTCATTGTTTAAAAAAAATAGAGTTGTGACAAAGTCAAACCCTAGCGCAAAGAGCGAGGCGTTGAGGAGGGGACAGCCCCCCTCACACACGGAACAACCTCCGCTCGTCCTAAGTTCCAACGTCGCTCCCCACTTTCAGTTGAAAAAACTTGTCTTCTTTATTTAATTTTTGAACGTTTTTGAATTAATGCAGGTTTTGATTTCGGCTCACCGTACATGAATAATTAAAACAAATTTGAATATTAATTTTACTTTTATTTGGTTAAATGTTTTTTTCGAAACCTGTTTAATTTTATTTACGAACGTTATTATTAGTAATAAATATACGTAACTTACGTATTAACTTACGTAACGAACTTCTATATTCATATATTTTTAATACATATATAAGAGGGTTCGCCCCCTAGTCAATACCCCGCTCTTTAAGCTGAAGTTCGAATTTTGTTCCAATTCTTTAAAAATGACCCCTTAATCACAAATGCCGTTAATTAGAATAAATAGCTCTTATGAAAGTACTAAATAATCTTTGGCTTAAAGAGCAAGGTATTGAATAGGGGGCGAACCCAATAATATACGTAATGTTTTCTGTCGTTTTATGTTTTGATGTTGCTCCTTACTTTCAGTTGAAAAACTTGTTTTTTTTTAATTATAAATTTCTGATCTTTTTTAAAAAATGCTGGGAAATCCGGCACCTTCTTCATAGCAATGTCCCTTCCCCCATGAAAACTTCCTCCATGGAAAGATCCTCCCACTTAACCCCCCACCCACTCCCCACCCCACCCCTCACAACCAGAAAAAATCCCCCCTGAAAACGTCTGTATACTTACCAAAAACCAATACTATATGTTAACATTGGGCAAAGTTCATAACTTTCAGCCCTCCCCCCGGGGACCTCGGGGGATTAAGTCATCCTAAAAGACATAGTTATTATATTTCCGACCATGCTGAACAAAATGGCTATCTCAAAATTTCGATCGGGTAACTCTGGGAAAAAAATGAGCGTGGGAGGGGGCCTAGTTGCCCTCCATTTTTTTTGGTCACTTAAAAAGGGCACTAGAACTTTTAATTTCGTTCCAATGAGCCCTCCTACGATGTTCTAGGATCACTGGGTCGATACGATCACCCCTGGGAAAAAAAACACAAACAAACAAACAAACAAATAAACACGCACCCGTGATCTTTCTTCTGGCAAAAAATGCAAAATTCCACATTTTTGTAGATAGGAGCTTGAAACTTCTGCAGTAGGGTTCTCTGATACGCTGAATATTATGGTGTGATTTTCATTAAGGTTATATAGCTTTTAGGGGGTCTTTCTCCCTTTTTTCGAAAATCAGCCAAATTTTCTCAGGCGCATAACTTTTGATAGGTAGGACTAAAATTGATAAAACTTATATATTTGAAATCAATATTAAAATCTGATTCTTTTGATGTATCTATTGGTATCAAAATTTCATTTTCTACAGTTTCAGTTACCATTGAGCTGGGTCGCTCCTTACTTACAGTTCGTTACCACGAACTGTTTGATGATATTAAGTTTCATTTTACAGGTCAACTTCAAGAGTGATAAAACTAAATTAAAAAATACTGTTTATGTCAGGATTAAAATTGTTGAAAACGTTTCTCAATACAAATAGCAACCCAAACTATGGATTCTTCTACAAAAACTGAAAAGATATAAAATAGGCCTATCATTTTTTTTTCCCCATGAAAAAGACTATGTCAATAAAAAACGAACACAAATTAATTCAAAAAAACTTTTCACACAAAAGAAGTTTTCAAAAAAAGTAAAGGGCTCCATCAAGCCAAAAATAAGCAGAAATAAAGTCAAATAATGTTCCAAGCATAAAACTACCACAAATCACAATCAATACCTAAACGAAACTCAAAACAAACAGAAATCACAACAAATAGCCGAGTCAGACCCAAAACGAGCCGATACTAACACGAGTAGGGCCGACAACCCCCACGCCTTCCAAGGACCCGAGCATAATTTGCGCCTCACTCAAAGAAAAAAGCGAATGATCGTGGATTGTCAGTTTGATTGCCATAATACGCATTCCTTAAAGTTTTGATAATGTTTTATTTCTGAAAGTAAAAAAGTGAAAACATTTACAACGTATTTTGTTTTCAGTTAAAGCACAAATTATGCTCTGGTCCCGACAAGGCATGGGGGTCACCAGCCCCACCCGTCTTAATACCCGCCCGCTTCGAGTCCGACTCGGCTATTTATTGCAATCTCCGTTCGTTCCGAGTTCCACTTATTTACCGATAGTGACCCGTGGTAGTCCCACTCTTGGAAGATAGTAGAGGAGGGGGTCCGACTCCCACGGGGGCTCCTTATATGGGCATAGAATACTGACGGGGGCTCCTTATAAGGGCATAGCCTCCCTAGGGAGAATGATTACGTAATGGGGTCAATGACCTCTTTTTCCAAGGTCGATTTATTTGATGTTTCTATGTGTAATAACTCCGGAACGAAGGTTGCACATGCGCATTGAATTCTAACGGGGAACAATGTTATTGATCTAGGACTCGAGGGGGAAGTGAATTTCCGAGAAATTGATTGCGTAATCAAAGTGTGTCAACAACAACAACATCGACCTTGACATTCGCTGAGAGCGTGCACTTACAACAATAACAACATCGACCTTGGAACACCTGTGCAGTCGACCTCAATTCACCTATCGTGAATCAATAATTCCCCTTAGAAACAACAAATTAATTTCCCCTTTCTTGACAGATCAATCAATCAATGACATCATCTGTCAGACTTTAAAAATTTTCGCCTAGAAACATTTCTCCAGGAATAGATCCAAGTCATTAATGTCTTTGCCTCGGGAACAGTTCTACTGGTCGAACTCCAAAAGATATTAATAACCAAAGGCCTTGGAAAGCAATTCTCCAAAGAAACATCTTAGCGATGAATTGTTTTAGCGCGGGAATCAGGTTTCTTATTAATTTGAAATGCGTTAGCGCAGAGATGCCAATAACAAAGGAACACGCTGAATTACGTTTAGGGATTATTTGGGCGAAACCGTTTTAGACAGGTTATGGAACTATTTCGGCGAAACAGATAGAGACATTTTAAAAGAAGATTTTTGAAGAGATTTTGGAAGAGGTTTTGAGTGTGGTCGTTATAATACACAAGTTTCATTTGAACAGTGTTGTGAGGTCCTCTAACCCAACCCCAAAGGGTTCCAATCCTCCTACCCCAACCCCGAAGGAAGCCCTCGGGCCGCCAAAGCCCCCCCAGCGCCCCAAGGCCCGCCACCGGGCCCCAACGGTCCCCCCGGCCCCCAACTGTCCCCCCGGACCCTCAAAGGCCCCCCAAGCTCCCAAAGGGCCACCGGCACCCCCAAAGGCCCACCCAGACCCCCAAAGACCACCCCCGGACCCCCCACAGGCCCATCGAGCTCCCAAAGGACCAACGGGGTCCCAAAAGCCCTCCACCGGCCCCCAACTGCCCCTCCGGACCCCCAAAGGCCCTCCCCTGGTCCTCAAAGGTTAGGTTAGGTTTCATTTGAACAGTGTTGTGAGGTCCTCTAACCCAACCCCAAAGGGTTCCAATCCTCCTACCCCAACCCCGAAGGAAGCCCCTGGTCCTCAAAAGCCCCCCAAGCTCCCAAAGGCCCTCCATCGGTCCCCAAATGTCCCCCAGGCCCCCAACTGCCCCCCGGACCCTCAAAGGCTCCCCAAGCTCCCAAAGGGCCACCGGCACCCCCAAAGGCCCACCCAGACCCCCAAAGGCCATCCCCGGGCCCCCCAAAGGCCCATCGAGCTCTCAAAGGACCAACGGGGTCCCAAAGGCCCTCCACCGGTCCCCAAATGTCCCCCAGGCACCAAAAGGCCCTCCCTGTGCCCCCCCCCCAAAGGCCCATCGAGCTCCCAAAGGACCAACGGGGTCCCAAAGGCCCTCCATCGGTCCCCAACTGCCCCCCCGGTCCCCCACCGGCCCTCCCTGTTCCCCACAGGCTCACCGGTCCCCAAATGTCCCTCTGGACCCCCAAAGGCCCTCCCTGTGCCCCAAAGACCCTTCCATGTGCACCCATTCAATTATCAGAAAGTATTGTGACACAATGGATAGAACATATGAAATTATTGATTATCTTGAAGCCTTGGCAGCCACAATTAGCATTGTAATTTCTTTTTTAATTTTTTATTTTCAAAATAAAATTGTTTTCCGTGGTCACCTTCGACCTTATTTGGGTAAACCCTGACCCCTCGACACCCGGCACGATCTGATGTAAATACTCGATAAAAAGTGTCAAATATACTCTATTTTTGTTAAGGAAAACCCCTCCTACCTTCACCCACTGTTTACGACCTTAATTCTAGCAAAAAGAAATAATTTTCTTTCGTTAAATTTATGCAATTTTAAGTGTCTATATTCTAGCTAAAAGCGATCATTGACTTCCGTCACTGTTGTTATTAACCGAACCTGGTTTTGACACAAGGCTCTCCGGCACGAGGCCTATAATTAGCTGTCATCCTTTCCCCTCTGTGTTTACGAACGCAGCAGCCAAAGTCAAAAGGAACTGTTTCTCCGTCAAAATTAAAACACTTTGAGGCAATTGTAATAATTAGGCGCAGACACAATGTGCTATTTTGGAGAACCGGTGAAATCTCATTATTTTCAAATTAAGATCTAACAATATATTTAGGACATTGGCAAAAGGGGGAGGGGCCATGCCTCAATTCTATCGCCATCATTGTAAGGTGAAAACAAACTGTTTCTTCGCGTGAAAAGTAAGGGGGTGAGTTTAAGAAAAAGATACATTGCTTTATTATGCGTAAATTGAATAGCATTTTTACCATATCTTTCGGTGGAGGGAGGGGGTATTTTCCCATGTCTTTTCTCAGGGATATTTTCCGTGGGGGTTATTTTCCGTGGGCTGTTTTTTCTGGGTGTGTGATAAATACCAGCTATCGTAAATAGATATGGAAAGATAAAAAATACTGTTAATACTTTAAATGCATCAAACAAGGCGTGCACAATGCAGATTAAAACCAGAAAAGAACAGAAACGCCTAAAAATAAGAAATTAGGCCGATTTATATAGGCAGGCTTTTGAAGGGCTCAGTGAGCCGTAATTCTCAGATTCAAAAAAGGATGCAATTAGTATATTTCACGAAACCTGATTTGGGAGGTGTAGTTTGCTTTTTGGACTTTTCAGAGCTAGGATTCTTAGTCACTCATAGGTGTTTGTTGTCTGAAACTTCGGGTTTGGGATGAGTAGTTGGCTATTTCAGACTTTTCTGAGCTAAGGTTTCTTAGTATTTCGTAGGTGAATGCTGTCTGAAACTTATGATTTGGGATATGTAAATTACTATTTCGGGCTTTTCTGAGTTGGAAATCTTAGTCTTTCATAGGTGTGTAGTGTCTGAAACCTATGATTTGGGATGTGTAGTTTGCTATTTTCGACTTTTCTGAGCTAGGTTTCTTAGCATTTCATAGGTATGCGTTTTCATAACATTTTGATTTGGGATTTTTTTTTTTCTATTTCATTCTTTTCTGAGCTAAGTTTTTCTAGTATTTCGTAGGTGAATGTTGTCTGAAACCAATAGTTTGGGATGTGTAATTTGCTATTTCCGACTTTTCATAACCGGATTTCTTAGTCTTTCGTAGGTGTGTGGTGTCTGAAACCTATGATTTGGGATGTGTGGGATTGCTATTTCAGGCTTTTATGAGTTGGATTTCTAAGTCTTTCATAGGTGTGTAGTGTCTGAAACCTATGATTTGGGGTGGGTGGATTGCTACTTTTGACCTTTCTGAGCTGGATTTCTTAGCCTTTCATAGGTGTTTGTTGTCTGAAACATATAGTTTGGGATGACTAGTTTGCTATTTTTGACTTTTCTGACCTAGGTTTCTTAGCCGTTCATAGGTGAGTGTTGTCTGAAACCTATGATTTGGGATATGTAATTTGCTATTTCTGACTTTTCATAACCAGATTTCTTAGTCTTTCGTAGGTGTGTGATGTCTGAAACCTATGATTTGGGGGTGTG